>NC_074690.1:2878082-2893082 GCF_029448725.1 Salvelinus fontinalis
GAACTTTTTTAGGACTTTATTTTTACTAATCCGTAGGATGTCGCGTGTTGGTCCCAAGGGAAGGTTTTCCGGGGAACCTTTTTATAGTTCCTGGTTTGTCACAGGGATGTTTTTTGGGATGTTTTTGGGTCGTTGTGTCGTGGTCTCCTGACGGTCCCCTGAACCTTCTTGGGATGTCCCCTGAAACTTCTTGGTCCCCTGGATGTTTTGTCGTGGTCTCCTGCAGGTTTTGTCTAGTTCCCGGTTGTTTTCAGGTATGTCCCCGGTGAAATTTTTAGGATGTTCTTGTGACGTAGTGTCATGTTTCTCTGGAGGTTTTGTCTAGTTCCCCGTTGGTTCCGGGGATCTCCCCGAGAATATTTTTAGGACGTAAATCCAACACAACACATCACTGAGTAACTGCCTCCTTATTTTCAATCAGGTGGCTGCATCATGGTATGGGTATGCTTGACATCGGCAAAGACTGGGGGAGTTTTTCAGGATGAAAAGAAACGGGATGGAGCTAAGCACAAGCAAAATCCTAGAGGAAAACCTGCTTCAGTCTGCTTTCCACCAGACACGGAGAGAAGAATTCACCTTTCATCAAGACAATAACTTACAACACGAAGCCAAATCTACAGTGGAGTTGCTTACCAAGAAGACAGTAAACGTGCCTGAGTGGCCAAATTACAGTTTTGACTTAATAAATCTGCTTGAAAATACATGGCAAGAGATAGATTTTAGACACTAAATGGCTGTCTAGCAATGATCTGGACTTTGATAAAGCTTGAAGAATTTTGAAAAGAATAATGGGCATATGTTGTACAATCCAGGTGTACGAAGCTCTATTATGAGACTTACCCAAGAAGACTCACCGCTGTAATCACTGCCAATGGTGTTTCTAACATGTATCGACTCAAAGTATCAATGTATGTTAGTGGTTTATTTTTTATTAAGCCCCCAGTATATATACTGGAACCTCAGGTCCGTCAACTCAGCAGATAAAGCATTGTGTTCTGGGCTGGGACCTCAGGTCCGTCAACAGATAAAGCACTGTGTCCTGGACTGGGACCTCAGGTCCGTCAACAGATAAAGCACTGTGTCCTGGACTGGGACCTCAGGTCCGTCAACAGATAACGCACTGTGTCCTGGACTGGGACCTCAGGTCCGTCAACAGATAACGCACTGTGTCCTGGACTGGGACCTCAGGTCCGTCAACAGATAAAGCACTGTGTCCTGGGCTGGGACCTCAGGTCCGTCAACAGATAAAGCACTGTGTCCTGGACTGGGACCTCAGGTCCGTCAACAGATAAAGCACTGTGTCCTGGACTGGGACCTAAGGTCCGTCAACAGATAAAGCACTGTGTCCTGGACTGGGACCTCAGGTCCGTCAACAGATAAAGCACTGTGTCCTGGGCTGGGACCTCAGGTCCGTCAACAGATAAAGCACGGTGTCCTGGACTGGGACCTCAGGTCCGTCAGCAGATAAAGCACTGTGTCCTGGGCTGGGACCTCAGGTCCGTCAACAGATAAAGCACGGTGTCCTGGACTGGGACCTCAGGTCCGTCAACAGATAAAGCACTGTGTCCTGGACTGGGACCTCAGGTCCGTCAACAGATAAAGCACTGTGTCCTGGACTGGGACCTCAGGTCCGTCAACAGATAAAGCACTGTGTCCTGGACTGGGACCTCAGGTCCGTCAACAGATAAAGCACTGTGTTCTGGACTGGGACCTCAGGTCCGACAACAGATAAAGCACTGTGCCCTGGGCTGGGACCTCAGGTCCGTCAGCAGATAAAGCACTGTGTCCTGGGCTGGGACCTCAGGTCCGTCAACTCAGCAGATAAAGCACTGTGTCCTGGGCTGGGACCTCAGGTCCGTCAACTCAGCAGATAAAGCACTGTGTCCTGGGCTGGGACCTCAGGTCCGTCAACAGATAAAGCAATGTGTCCTGGGCTGGGACCTCAGGTCCGTCAACTCAGCAGATAAAGCACTGTGTCCTGGACTGGGACCTCTGGTCCGTCAACAGATAAAGCACTGTGTCCTGGACTGGGACCTCAGGTCCGTCAACAGATAAAGCACTGTGTCCTGGACTGGGACCTCAGATCCGTCAACAGATAAAGCACTGTGTCCTGGACTGGGACCTCAGGTCCGTCAACAGATAAAGCACTGTGTCCTGGACTGGGACCTCAGGTCCGTCAACAGATAAAGCACTGTGTCCTGGACTGGGACCTCAGGTCCGACAACAGATAAAGCACGGTGTCCTGGACTGGGACCTCAGGTCCGTCAACAGATAAAGCACTGTGTCCTGGACTGGGACCTCAGGTCCGTCAACAGATAAAGCACTGTGTTCTGGACTGGGACCTCAGGTCCGACAACAGATAAAGCACTGTGCCCTGGGCTGGGACCTCAGGTCCGTCAGCAGATAAAGCACTGTGTCCTGGGCTGGGACCTCAGGGCCGTCAACTCAGCAGATAGAGCACTGTGTCCTGGGCTGGGACCTCAGGTCCGTCAACTCAGCAGATAAAGCACTGTGTCCTGGGCTGGGACCTCAGGTCCGTCAACAGATAAAGCAATGTGTCCTGGGCTGGGACCTCAGGTCCGTCAACTCAGCAGATAAAGCACTGTGTCCTGGACTGGGACCTCTGGTCCGTCAACAGATAAAGCACTGTGTCCTGGACTGGGACCTCAGGTCCGTCAACAGATAAAGCACTGTGTCCTGGACTGGGACCTCAGGTCCGTCAACAGATAAAGCACTGTGTCCTGGACTGGGACCTCAGGTCCGTCAACAGATAAAGCACTGTGTCCTGGACTGGGACCTCAGGTCCGTCAACAGATAAAGCACTGTGTCCTGGACTGGGACCTCAGGTCCGACAACAGATAAAGCACGGTGTCCTGGACTGGGACCTCAGGTCCGTCAACAGATAAAGCACTGTGTCCTGGACTGGGACCTCAGGTCCGTCAACAGATAAAGCACTGTGTCCTGGACTGGGACCTCAGGTCCGTCAACAGATAAAGCACTGTGTCCTGGACTGGGACCTCAGGTCCGTCAACAGATAAAGCACTGTGTCCTGGACTGGGACCTCAGGTCCGACAACAGACTTGTAACATGTCTGTTGTAACATGTCTGTTATGTCTGTTGTAACATGTCTGTTGTAACATGTCTGTTATAACATGTCTGTTGTAACATGTCTGTTGAAACATGTCTGTTGTAACATGTCTGTTGTAACATGTCTGTTATAACATGTCTGTTGTAACATGTCTGTTATGTCTGTTGTAACATGTCTGTTGTAACATGTCTGTTGTAACATGTCTGTTGTAACATGTCTGTTGTAACATGTCTGTTGTAACATGTCTGTTATGTCTGTTGTAACATGTCTGTTGTAACATGTCTGTTATGTCTGTTGTAACATGTCTGTTGTAACATGTCTGTTATGTCTGTTGTAACATGTCTGTTGAAACATGTCTGTTGTAACATGTCTGTTGTGTCTGTTGTAACATGTCTGTTGTAACATGTCTGTTGTAACATGTCTGTTGTAACATGTCTGTTGTAACATGTCTGTTATGTCTGTTGTAACATGTCTGTTATGTCTGTTGTAACATGTCTGTTATGTCTGTTATAACATGTCTGTTATGTCTGTTGTAACATGTCTGTTGTAACATGTCTGTTGTAACATGTCTGTTGTAACATGTCTGTTGTAACATGTCTGTTATGTCTGTTGTAACATGTCTGTTATGTCTGTTGTAACATGTCTGTTATGTCTGTTGTAACATGTCTGTTGTAACATGTCTGTTGTAACATGTCTGTTATGTCTGTTGTAACATGTCTGTTATGTCTGTTGTAACATGTCTGTTGTAACATGTCTGTTGTAACATGTCTGTTATGTCTGTTGTAACATGTCTGTTGTAACATGTCTGTTGTAACATGTCTGTTATGTCTGTTGTAACATGTCTGTTGAAACATGTCTGTTGTAACATGTCTGTTGTGTCTGTTGTAACATGTCTGTTGTAACATGTCTGTTGTAACATGTCTGTTGTAACATGTCTGTTATAACATGTCTGTTATGTCTGTTGAAACATGTCTGTTGTAACATGTCTGTTGTAACATGTCTGTTGTAACATGTCTGTTATGTCTGTTATAACATGTCTGTTGTAACATGTCTGTTGTAACATGTCTGTTGTAACATGTCTGTTGTAACATGTCTGTTGTAACATGTCTGTTGTAACATGTCTGTTGTAACATGTCTGTTGTAACATGTCTGTTATAACATGTCTGTTATGTCTGTTGTAACATGTCTGTTATGTCTGTTGTAACATGTCTGTTATGTCTGTTATAACATGTCTGTTGTAACATGTCTGTTATAACATGTCTGTTGTAACATGTCTGTTGTAACATGTCTGTTGTAACATGTCTGTTGTAACATGTCTGTTGTAACATGTCTGTTATAACATGTCTGTTATGTCTGTTGTAACATGTCTGTTATGTCTGTTGTAACATGTCTGTTGTAACATGTCTGTTGTAACATGTCTGTTGTAACATGTCTGTTATGTCTGTTATAACATGTCTGTTATGTCTGTTGTAACATGTCTGTTGTAACATGTCTGTTATGTCTGTTGTAACATGTCTGTTATGTCTGTTGTAACATGTCTGTTGTAACATGTCTGTTGTAACATGTCTGTTGTAACATGTCTGTTATGTCTGTTATAACATGTCTGTTATGTCTGTTGTAACATGTCTGTTATGTCTGTTGTAACATGTCTGTTATGTCTGTTGTAACATGTCTGTTGTAACATGTCTGTTGTAACATGTCTGTTGTAACATGTCTGTTGTAACATGTCTGTTATAACATGTCTGTTGTAACATGTCTGTTGTAACATGTCTGTTATGTCTGTTGTAACATGTCTGTTGTAACATGTCTGTTGTAACATGTCTGTTGTAACATGTCTGTTGTAACATGTCTGTTGTAACATGTCTGTTATAACATGTCTGTTATAACATGTCTGTTGTAACATGTCTGTTGTAACATGTCTGTTATAACATGTCTGTTGTAACATGTCTGTTATAACATGTCTGTTGTAACATGTCTGTTGTAACATGTCTGTTATGTCTGTTATAACATGTCTGTTGTAACATGTCTGTTGTAACATGTCTGTTGTAACATGTCTGTTGTAACATGTCTGTTGTAACATGTCTGTTATAACATGTCTGTTATGTCTGTTATAACATGTCTGTTATGTCTGTTGTAACATGTCTGTTGTAACATGTCTGTTATGTCTGTTGTAACATGTCTGTTGAAACATGTCTGTTGTAACATGTCTGTTATGTCTGTTGTAACATGTCTGTTATAACATGTCTGTTATGTCTGTTGTAACATGTCTGTTATGTCTGTTGTAACATGTCTGTTATGTCTGTTGTAACATGTCTGTTGTAACATGTCTGTTATGTCTGTTGTAACATGTCTGTTATGTCTGTTGTAACATGTCTGTTGTAACATGTCTGTTATGTCTGTTGTAACATGTCTGTTATGTCTGTTGTAACATGTCTGTTATGTCTGTTGTAACATGTCTGTTATGTCTGTTATAACATGTCTGTTATGTCTGTTATAGCATGTATGTTATAGCATGTCTGTTATAGCATGTCTGTTATGTCTGTTGTAACATGTATGTTACACAGCGGCAGCTGAATGGGAGTCCTTGGACCCAGACCTTTGTCAAGTACTTCATCTCCCAACGTTCAGCGGACAAAAAGAGCGTTTGGAAATGAACACTATTCAAGGTTGTTTTCATTTGTGTGCTGGTAAATAATTGGATGTTACGAGACGCAATGAGGCCGCTGCGGAATTTACACACACTAGCACACTACACACACCACAGGAGGCTGGTAGCACCTTAATTAGGGAGGGCCCCAGGCTCGTGGAAACGGATGGAGCGGAATGAGTGGAACGGCATCAAATACATCAAACACAGGGTTTCCATGGTTTCCATGTGTCTGATACCGTTCCATTTACTCCCTTTCCAGACGTTATTATGAGTCGTCCTCCCCCTCAGCAGCGTGTCGTCACGCGCACGCACGCACGCACGCACACGCACACACACACACACCACACACATACACACACACACACACACACACACACACACACACACACACACACACACACACACACACACACACACACACACACACACACACACACACACACACACACACACACACACACACACACACGCACTGAGCTGAACAATAGCTTCATGTTAGAGATTGCCATTGTGTGCTTAGTGTACACACATTCAATGGAGTCCTTATAAACTAGTGTAGTCCTCATAACCTAGTGGATTCCTCATGACCTAGTGGTCCTCATAACCTAGTGGTCCTCATAAACTAGTGTAGTCCTCATAACCTAGTGGATTCCTCATGACCTAGTGGTCCTCATAACCTAGTGGTCCTCATAACCTAGTGTAGTCCTCATGACCTAGTGGAGTCCTCATAACCTAGTGGAGTCCTCATAACCTAGTGGAGTCCTCATAACCTAGTGGAGTCCTCATAACCTAGTGGATTCCTCCAAACCTAGTGGAGTCCTCATGACCTAGTGGAGTCCTCATAACCTAGTGGAGTCCTCCAAACCTAGTGGAGTCCTCATGACCTAGTGGAGTCCTCATAACCTAGTGGAGTCCTCATGACCTAGTGGAGTCCTCATAACCTAGTGGTCCTCATAACCTAGTGGAGTTCTCATGACCTAGTGGATTCCTCATGACCTAGTGGTCCTCATAACCTAGTGGAGTCCTCATAACCTAGTGGAGTCCTCATAACCTAGTGGATTCCTCATAACCTAGTGGAGTCCTCATAAACTAGTGGATTCCTCATAACCTAGTGGATTCCTCATAACCTAGTGGATTCCTCATAACCTAGTGGATTCCTCATAACCTAGTGGAGTCCTCATAACCTAGTGGATTCCTCCAAACCTAGTGGATTCCTCATAACCTAGTGGATTCCTCATAACCTAGTGGATTCCTCATAACCTAGTGGATTCCTCATAACCTAGTGGATTCCTCATAACCTAGTGGAGTCCTCATAACCTAGTGGATTCCTCATAACCTAGTGGATTCCTCATAACCTAGTGGATTCCTCATAACCTAGTGGATTCCTCATAACCTAGTGGAGTCCTCATAACCTAGTGGATTCCTCATAACCTAGTGGATTCCTCCAAACCTAGTGGATTCCTCCAAACCTAGTGGAGTCCTCATAACCTAGTGGAGTCCTCATAACCTAGTGGTCCTCATAACCTAGTGGATTCCTCATGACCTAGTGGTCCTCATAACCTAGTGTAGTCCTCATAACCTAGTGGATTCATCATAACCTAGTGGAGTCCTCATGACCTAGTGGAGTCCTCATAACCTAGTGGATTCCTCATAACCTAGTGGATTCCTCCAAACCTAGTGGAGTCCTCATAACCTAGTGGATTCCTCATAACCTAGTGGAGTCCTCATAACCTAGTGGAGTCCTCATAACCTAGTGGATTCCTCCAAACCTAGTGGAGTCCTCATAACCTAGTGGAGTCCTCATAACCTAGTGGAGTCCTCATAACCTAGTGGAGTCCTCATGACCTAGTGGAGTCCTCATAGACTCATAACCTAGTAGAGTCCTCATAACCTAGTGGTCCTCATAACCTAGTGGAGTCCTCATAGACTAGTGGAGTCCTCATAACCTAGTGGAGTCCTCATGACCTAGTGGAGTCCTCATAGACTCATAACCTAGTAGAGTCCTCATAACCTAGTGGTCCTCATAACCTAGTGGAGTCCTCATAGACTAGTGGAGTCCTCATAACCTAGTGGAGTCCTCATAACCTAGTGGAGTCCTCATAGACTCATAACCTAGTGGAGTCCTCATAACCTAGTGGATTCCTCATAACCTAGTGGAGTCCTCATAACCTAGTGGAGTCCTCATAGACTCATAACCTAGTAGAGTCCTCATAACCTAGTGGTCCTCATAACCTAGTGGAGTCCTCATAGACTCATAACCTAGTGGATTCCTCCAAACCTAGTGGAGTCCTCATAACCTAGTGGATTCCTCATAACCTAGTGGATTCCTCCAAACCTAGTGGAGTCCTCATAACCTAGTGGAGTCCTCATAACCTAGTGGATTCCTCCAAACCTAGTGGAGTCCTCATAACCTAGTGGATTCCTCATAACCTAGTGGTCCTCATAACCTAGTGGAGTCCTCATAGACTCATAACCTAGTAGAGTCCTCATAACCTAGTGGATTCCTCATAACCTAGTGGAGTGCTCATAACCTAGTGGAGTCCTCATAACCTAGTGGATTCCTCATAACCTAGTGGAGTCCTCATAGACTCATAACCTAGTGGATTCCTCATAACCTAGTGGTCCTCATAACCTAGTGGAGTCCTCATAGACTCATAACCTAGTGGATTCCTCATAACCTAGTGGTCCTCATAACCTAGTGGATTCCTCATAACCTAGTGGATTCCTCATAACCTAGTGGATTCCTCATAACCTAGTGGTCCTCATAACCTAGTGGTCCTCATAACCTAGTGGATTCCTCATAACCTAGTGGAGTCCTCATAACCTAGTGGAGTCCTCATAACCTAGTGGAGTTCTCATAACCTAGTGGATTCCTCATAACCTAGTGGATTCCTCATAACCTAGTGGAGTCCTCATAACCTAGTGGAGTCCTCATAACCTAGTGGATTCCTCATAACCTAGTGGAGTTCTCATAACCTAGTGGTCCTCATAACCTAGTGGATTCCTCATAGACTCAAAATCTAGTGGATTCCTCATAACCAAGTGGAGTCCTCATAGACTCAAAATCTAGTGGATTCCTCATAACCAAGTGGAGTCCTCATAGACTCAAAATCTAGTGGATTCCTCATAACCTATAAAAACAACAGTAATATCTCCTAAAAGTATGCACTATGAACAGTGGGTTAACTCTCTTGTTCAGGGGCAGAACGACAGATGTTGACCTTGTCGGCTCGGGTATTCGATCTTGCAACCTTTCGGTTGCTAGTCCAAAGCTCTAACCACTAAGCTACCCGTAGTTAAGTGAGGAAGGAGAGAGAATTGGGACGTAGCTACAGATTTCTGTGGAGGGCGTTGAAATGTATTGGTATGAAATAAAACCACTGTGTCTGTGTGTGTCAACGCTATTATAATAAACTAAAACTGAAACTAAAAACGAATCATGAAAAAAATGATTTAGTAATCTGAAATAAAATAATTAACAAACACCGAATTGAAAAAACAAACTATACTGAAACTAATTTATTAAAGGTGAACTCAACGAGAGGACGTTGTGACACGTTTGAGTGGTAAGACTAAAGAAACCAAACCAGCAGCATCCCACAGCATACCACGGTCCTGGATGGGAGACCAGAATCTACTGGAAGTGGAGTAGGAGGCACTCTTTCCTGCCCCAGGGCAGTGATTGGGGACATTGCCCTGTGTAGAGTGTTGTCGGAAGGGACGTTAAACGGGTGTCCTGACTCTCTGTGGTCATATTGAATCATATAGTAACCAACATACTTTACATTTGAGATTCTTTAAAATAGCATCTGGATGGGAGACCAGATGCTGCTGGAAGTGGTGTTGGAGGGCCAGTAGGAGGCACTCTTTCCTCTGTTCTAAGGAGATCCCAATGCCCCAGGGCAGTGAGGGGGACATTGCCTTGTGTAGCGTTCCCTCTTTCAGATGAGACATTACAACGGGTGTCCTGACTCTCTGTGGTCACTAAAGATCCCACGGTCCTGGATGGGAGACCAGAATCTGCTGGAAGTGGAGTAGGAGGCACTCTTTCCTGCCCCAGGGCAGTGATTGGGGACATTGCCCTGTGTAGAGTGCTGTCGGAAGGGACGTTAAACGGGTGTCCTGACTCTCTGTGGTCACTAAAGATCCCACGGCACTTATCGTAAGAGTAGGGGTGTTAACCCCCGGTGACCTGGCTAAATTCCCAAATCTGACCATCATGGCTACCGAATCATCCCCAACTTCCAATTGGCTCGTTCCTCTCCCCTTGTAACTGTTCTCCAGGTCGTTGCTGTAAATGGGGGTGTGTTCTCAGCCGACTGACCTGGTAAAATACAAATACAATGAAAACCACTGTGGGGGAGTGCCAGTCAGCCAAAAGTCGGACACGGACCTGTTTTTCCAGAAGCAAGGCTGGCAGATTAAGGCAGATTAAAATGTCAGTGTAAACATGTATAAACAATGGCGTCTTTATAACGTCGAAATGAACATGTATCTAACCTCCCAAAATCTCAAACTGAAATCACAATATAATATTATGTGTGTACATTGTACAATTTCTATAAATCAGACCATTCTCTATAATCAGACTATAATCAGACCATTCTCAATAATCAGACTATAATCAGACTATAACCAGACTATAATCAGACCATTCTCTATAGAAGAGACTATAACCAGACTATAATCAGACTTTTCTATAGAAGATACTATAACCAGACTATAACCAGACTATTCTCTATAGAAGAGACTATAACCAGACTATAACCAGACTATAATCAGACCATTCTCTATAGAAGATACTATAATCAGACTATAATCAGACCATTCTCTATAGAAGATACTATAACCAGACTATAACCAGACCATTCTCTATAGAAGAGACTATAACAAGACCATTCTCTATAGAAGAGACTATAACCAGACCATTCTCTATAGAAGAGACTATAATCAGACCATTCTCTATAGAAGAGACTATAACCAGACCATTCTCTATAGAAGAGACTATAATCAGACCATTCTCTATAGAAGAGACTATAACCAGACCATTCTCTATAGAAGATACTATAACCAGACAATTCTCTATAGAAGGTACTATAACCAGACTATAATCAGACCATTCTCTATAGAAGAGACTATAACCAGACCATACTCTATAGAAGATACTATAACCAGACAATAATCAGACCATTCTCTATAGAAGATACTATAACCAGACTATAACCAAACCATTCTCTATAGAAGATACTATAACCAGACTATAATCAGACTATAACCAGACCATTCTCTATAGAAGAGACTATAACCAGACTATAATCAGACTATAACCAGACCATTCTCTATAGAAGAGACTATAACCAGACTATAATCAGACCATTCTCTATAGAAGAGACTATAATCAGACCATTCTCTATAGAAGAGACTATAACCAGACCATTCTCTATAGAAGAGACTATAACCAGTCCATTCTCTATAGAAGAGACTATAACCAGTCTATAACCAGACCATTCTCTATAGAAGAGACTATAACCAGTCTATAACCAGACCATTCTCTATAGAAGAGACTATAACCAGACCATTCTCTATAGAAGAGACTATAACCAGTCTATAACCAGACCATTCTCTATAGAAGAGACTATAACCAGACCATTCTCTATAGAAGAGACTATAACCAGTCTACAACCAGACCATTCTCTATAGAAGAGACTATAATCAGACCATTCTCTATAGAAGAGACTATAACCAGACCATTCTCTATAGAAGAGACTATAACCAGTCTATAACCAGACCATTCTCTATAGAAGATACTATAACCAGACTATAATCAGACCATTCTCTATAGAATAGACTATAATCAGACTATAACCAGACCATTCTCTATAGAAGAGACTATAATCAGACCATTCTCTATAGAAGATACTATAACCAGACTATAATCAGACTATAACCAGACCATTCTCTATAGAAGAGACTATAACCAGACTATAACCAGACCATTCTCTATAGAAGAGACTATAACCAGAATATAACCAGACCATTCTCTATAGAAGATACTATAACCAGACTATAATCAGACCATTCTCTATAGAAGATACTATAACCAGACTATAATCAGACCATTCTCTATAGAAGATACTATAACCAGACTATAATCAGACTATAACCAGACCATTCTCTATAGAAGAGACTATAATCAGACGATTCTCTATAGAAGAGACTATAATCAGACCATTCTCTATAGAAGAGACTATAACCAGACTATAATCAGACTATAACCAGACTATAACCAGACCATTCTCTATAGAAGAGACTATAACCAGACTATAACCAGACCATTCTCTATAGAAGATACTATAACCAGACTATAACCAGACCATTCTCTATAGAAGATACTATAACCAGACTATAACCAGACTATAATCAGACCATTCTCTATAGAAGAGACTATAACCAGACTATAACCAGACTATAGTCAGACCATTCTCTATAGAAGAGACTATAACCAGACTATAACCAGACTATAATCAGACCATTCTCTATAGAAGATACTATAACCAGACTATAATCAGACCATTCTCTATAGAAGAGACTATAACCAGACTATAACCAGACTATAATCAGACCATTCTCTATAGAAGATACTATAACCAGACTATAACCAGACTATAATCAGACCATTCTCTATAGAAGATACTATAACCAGACTATATTCAGACCATTCTCTATAGAAGATACTATAATCAGACCATTGTCTATAGTGGAAACTATAATCAGACTATAACCAGACCATTCTCTATAGAAGATACTATAATCAGACCATTCTCTATAGAAGATACTATAACCAGACCATTGTCTATAGTGGAAACTATAATCAGACTATAACCAGACCATTCTCTATAGAAGATACTATAATCAGACTATAATCAGACTATAACCAGACTATAATCAGACCATTCTCTATAGAAGATACTATAACCAGACCATTCTCTATAGAAGATACTATAATCAGACTATAACCAGACCATTCTCTATAGAAGAGACTATAATCAGACCATTCTCTATAGAAGAGACTATAACCAGACTATAACCAGACAATAATCAGACTATAATCAGACTATAATCAGACCATTCTCTATAGAAGAGACTATAACCAGACCATTCTCTATAGAAGATACTATAATCAGACTATAACCAGACCATTCTCTATAGAAGAGACTATAATCAGACCATTCTCTATAGAAGAGACTATAACCAGACCATTCTCTATAGAAGATACTATAATCAGACTATAACCAGACCATTCTCTATAGAAGAGACTATAATCAGACCATTCTCTATAGAAGAGACTATAACCAGACTTTAATCAGACTATAATCAGACCATTCTCTATAGAAGATACTATAACCAGACTATAACCAGACCATTCTCTATAGAAGATGCTATAATCAGACTATAACCAGACCATTCTCTATAGAAGAGACTATAACCAGACCATTCTCTATAGAAGATACTATAATCAGACTATAACCAGACCATTCTCTATAGAAGATACTATAATCAGACTATAACCAGACCATTATCTATAGAAAAGACTACAATCAGACTATAACCAGACCATTCTCTATAGAAGATACTATAACCAGACTATAACCAGACTATAATCAGACCATTCTCTATAGAAGAGACTATAACCAGACTATAATCAGACTATAATCAGACCATTCTCTATAGAAGAGACTATAACCAGACTATAATCAGACTATAATCAGACCATTCTCTATAGAAGAGACTATAACCAGACTATAACCAGACTATAATCAGACCATTCTCTATAGAAGAGACTATAACCAGACTATAATCAGACTATAATCAGACCATTCTCTATAGAAGAGACTATAACCAGACTATAACCAGACTATAATCAGACTATAATCAGACCATTCTCTATAGAAGAGACTATAATCAGACCATTCTCTATAGAAGATACTATAACCAGACCATTGTCTATAGTGGAAACTATAATCAGACTATAACCAGACCATTCTCTATAGAAGAGACTATAACCAGACTATAATCAGACTATAACCAGACCATTCTCTATAGAAGATACTATAACCAGACTATAATCAGACTATAACCAGACCATTCTCTATAGAAGAGACTATAACCAGACTATAACCAGACCATTCTCTATACAAGAGACTATAACCAGACTATAACCAGACCATTCTCTATAGAAGATACTATAACCAGACTATAACCAGACCATTCTCTATAGAAGAGACTATAACCAGACTATAACCAGACTATAACCAGACTATAACCAGACCATTCTCTATAGAAGAGACTATAACCAGACTATATCCAGACCATTATCTATAGAAAAGACTACAATCAGACTATAACCAGACCATTCTCTATAGAAGAGACTATAACCAGACTATAACCAGACTATAATCAGACCATTCTATATAGAAGATACTATAACCAGACTATAACCAGACCATTCTCTATAGAAGATACTATAACCAGACTATAACCAGACTATAATCAGACCATTCTCTATAGAAGAGACTATAACCAGACCATTCTCTATAGAAGAGACTATAACCAGACTATAACCAGACCATTCTCTATAGAAGAGACTATAACCAGACTATAACCAGACCATTCTCTATAGAAGATACTAAACCAGACTATAATCAGACTATAATCAGACCATTCTCTATAGAAGATACTATAACCAGACTATAATCAGACTATAACCAGACCATTCTCTATAGAAGAGACTATAATCAGACCATTCTCTATAGAAGAGACTATAATCAGACCATTCTCTATAGAAGAGACTATAACCAGACTATAATCAGACCATTCTCTATAGAAGAGACTATAACCAGACTATAACCAGACTATAATCAGACTATAACCAGACAATTCTCTATAGAAGATACTATAACCAGACTATAATCAGACCATTCTCTATAGAAGAGACTATAACCAGACTATAACCAGACTATAATCAGACTATAATCAGACTATAACCAGACCATTCTCTATAGAAGAGACTATAACCAGACAATAATCAGACTATAATCAGACTATAATCAGACCATTCTCTATAGAAGATACTATAATCAGACCATTCTCTATAGAAGAGACTATAACCAGACCATTCTCTATAGAAGATACTATAATCAGACTATAACCAGACCATTCTCTATAGAAGAGACTATAATCAGACCATTCTCTATAGAAGAGA
>NC_074690.1:2903082-2951523 GCF_029448725.1 Salvelinus fontinalis
CCACTAAACTCCCTTTGTAGTGCACCCTTTTTTGACCAGTGCCCATATGGAATAGGGTGGCATTTGGGCTCTGTTATAGTGTTGCCTGTTGTAGTGATAAGGACAGGACGGACATACGGATGGAGGGAGGGAGAGAGAGAAGGGGAAAGAGGAGGGTGGGAGACAACAGCTTCTCGTAGCTCATTTTCATTATGCTTAATGCTAGTCGTTTTACACAACAAACGAGCGTCAGAGACAGGCGGTTAGACGCTCCCATGTGAAATGCATGAGGGGAACTAAGTCCTCTCTCCCTCTTCATCACCTCTCTCTCTCTCTCCCTCTTCTCTCTCTCTCTCTCTATCTCTCCCTCTTCATCACCTCTCTCTCTCTCTCCTTCTCCATCACCTCTCTCCCTCTCCATCACCTCTCTCTCTCCCTCTTCATCCCCTCTCTCTCTCTTTCTCTTTTCATCCCCTCTCTCTCTCCCTCTTCATCCCCTCTCTCTCTCCCTCTTCATCCCCTCTTTCTCTCCCTCTTCATCCTCTCTCTCTCTCATCACCTTTTCTCTCTCTCCCTCTTCATCCTCTCTCGCTCTCTCTCCATTACCTTTTCTCTCTCTCCCTCCCCTCTATCTCTCCCTCTTCATCCCCTCTTTCTCTCTCTCTACATCACCTCTCTCTTCATTCCCTCTCTCTCTCCCTCTTCATCCTCTCTCTCTCTCTCTCATCACCTTTTCTCTCTCTCCCTCTTCATCCTCTCTCGCTCTCTCATCACATTTTCTCTCTCTCCCTCCCCTCTATCTCTCCATATTCATCCCCTCTTTCTCTCTCTCTCCATCACCTCTCTCTTTGTTCCCTCTCTCTCTCCCTCTTCAGTCTCTCTCTCGCTCTCTCCATCACCTTTTCTCTCTCTCCCTCCCCTCTATCTCTCCCTCTTCATCCCCTCTCTCTCTCTCTCTCTCTCCCTCTCTCACCCCTATTCACCCCCTCTCTTTCCCCCTCATCATCACCTCTCTCTCTTGTCCCCTCTTTCTCTCTGTATCTTTCCCTCTCTCTCCCTCCCCCTCTCTCCTTTTCTCCCTCCGCCCTCTATCGTTCTCCTCTTCCCAATTGTCAGTATATTGGCGTAGTGAGGCTGTGCGTCCTTGGGGGGTAAATGGTCTTGTTGCCCGTATTGGATTCCAATGACATGCAGGGAGAGAGCAGGGTGTGAGGGGTTGGGCTCCATTGACAGCAGGGTGAGAGGGATCAAATAAAATAAAATAAAATAAAACTATAGGGAGGGGCTTAACCTCTGTTAACCTCTTGATGTAATGACAACACTGACACACACACACACGCACGCACACACACAAACACACAAACACACACACACAAACACACACGCGCGCACACACACACACACACACACACACACACACACACACACACACACACACACACACACACACACACACACACACACACACACACACACACACACACACACACACACACAGCCTCAAGTCTCAGAACAGAAATCTTAAAGCATGTCTTCAGATCCTCAAGGCTTCATAGTGTCAATCCTATAACTCATTCATTCTCGATAGTGGTTAATGTACTGGCTGTCTTATTTATATCAGGGGTTAATGTACTGGCTGTCTTATTCATATCAGGGGTTAGTGTACTGGCTGTCTTATTTATAGCAGGGGTTAATGTACTGGCTGTCTTATTTATATCAGGGGTTAATGTACTGGCTGTCTTATTTATATCAGGGGTTAATGTACTGGCTGTCTTATTTATATCATGGGTTAATGTACTGGTTGTCTTATTTATATCAGGGGTTAATATACTGGCTGTCTTATTTATATCAGGGGTTAATGTACTGGCTGTCTTATTTATATCAGCAGTTAATGTACTGGCTGTCGTATTTATATCAGGGATTGTCTTATTTATATCAGGGGTTAATATACTGGCTGTCTTATTTATATCAGGGGTTAATGTACTGGCTGTCTTATTTATATCAGGGGTTAATGTACTGGCTGTCTTATTTATATCAGGGGTTAATGTACTGGCTGTCTTATTCACATCAGGGATTAATGTACTGGCTGTCTTAGGAGATGGAGAGGGAGAGAGAGAGAGAGGAGATGGGGAGGGAGAGAGGTGATGGAGAGGGAGAGAGAGAGGAGATGGAGAGGGAGAGAGAGAGAGAGGTGATGGAGAGGGAGAGCGAGAGAGAGGAGATGGGGAGAGAGAGAGGTGATGGAGAGGGAGAGAGAGAGGAGATGGAGAGGGAGAGAGAGAGAGAGGTGATGGAGAGGGAGAGAGAGAGGTGATGGAGAGGGAGAGAGAGAGAGGTGATGGAGAGGGAGAGAGAGAGGAGATGAGAGGGAGAGAGAGAGGAGATGGAGAGGGAGAGAGAGAGGAGATGGAGAGGGAGAGAGAGAGGAGATGGAGAGGGAGAGAGAGAGAGAGGAGATGGGGAGGGAGAGAGGTGATGGAGAGGGAGAGAGAGAGGAGATGGAGAGGGAGAGAGAGAGAGAGGAGATGGTGAGGGAGAGAGAGGTGATGGAGAGGGAGAGAGAGGTGATGGAGAGGGAGATAGAGGTGATGGAGAGGGAGAGAGAGAGAGAGGTGATGAAGAGGGAGAGAGAGAGAGAGAGAGAGAGAAGAGGGAGAGAGAGAGAGAGGTGATGAAGAGGGAGAGAGAGAGAGAGAGAGCTGATGAAGAGGGAGAGATAGAGAGAGAGAGAGAAGAGAGAGAGAGAGAGCTGATGAAGAGGGAGAGAGGACTTAGTTCCCCTCATGCATTTCACATGGGAGCGTCTAACCGCCTGTCTCTGACGCTCGTTTGTTGTGTAAAACGACTAGCATTAAGCATAATGAAAATGAGCTACGAGAAGCTGTTGTCTCCCACCCTCCTCTTTCCCCTTCTCTCTCTCCCTCCCTCCATCCGTATGTCCGTCCTGTCCTTATCACTACGACAGGCAACACTACAGCAGGGCCTGTTAGACCAAGGTCTGTGTCCAAAATTCCACCCCATTCCCTATATAGTGGACTACTTTTGACCAGGGCACATGGGTAATAGGATGCCATTATGAACACACCCACTATCTGTTTGCAGCAGTCGTGCAGCAGTGTGAAAAGTGACAAATGTATGATGATAATGATGTGGACGTATATGGAGTCCTACCTCTTCTCTATGGAAGAGGCCCCTGTGTTGGTATATGGAGTCCTTCCTCTTCTCTATGGAAGAGGCCCCTGTGTGGGTATATGGAGTCCTTCCTCTTCTCTATAGAAGAGGCTCCTGTGTTGGGTATATGGAGTCCTACCTCTTCTCTAAGGAAGAGGCCCCTGTGTTGGGTATATGGAGTCCTACCTCTTCTCTATGGAAGAGGCCCCTGTGTTGGGTATATGGAGTCCAACTCTTCTCTATGGAAGAGGCCCCTGTGTTGGGTCATGTGCAAAATATCTAAGTGGATTCATCCAGTGGAAATCATAAACAAACGCCATGCTCTGCCGACTGAGCCACAGGACCCATGGTCTACCGACTGAGCCACAGGACCCATGCTCTACTGACTGAGCCACAGGACCCATGCTCTACTGACTGAGCCACAGGACCCATGGTCTACCGACTGAGCCACAGGACCCATGCTCTACTGACTGAGCCACAGGACCCATGCTCTACTGACTGAGCCACAGGACCCATGCTCTACTGACTGAGCCACAGGAGCCATGCTCTACTGACTGAGCTACACAGGACCCATGCTCTACTGACTGAGCCACAGGACCCATGCTCTACTGACTGAGCTACACAGGACCCATGCTCTACCGACTGAGCCACAGGACCCATGCTCTACTGACTGAGCCACAGGACCCATGCTCTACTGACTGACAAACAGGACCAATGCTCTACCGACTGAGCCACAGGACCCATGCTCTACTGACTGAGCTACACAGGACCCATGCTCTACCGACTGAGCCACAGGACCAACGCTCTACCGACTGAGCCACAGGACCCATGCTCTACTGACTGAGCCACAGGACCCATGCTCTACTGACTGAGCCACAGGACCTATGCTCTACTGACTGAGCCACAGGACCCATGCTCTACTGACTGAGCTACACAGGACCCATGCTCTACTGACTGAGCCACAGGACCTATGCTCTACTGACTGAGCCACAGGACCTATGCTCTACTGACTGAGCTACACAGGACCCATGCTCTACTGACTGAGCCACAGGACCCATGCTCTACTGACTGAGCTACAGGACCCATGCTCTACTGACTGACACACAGGACCTATGCTCTACTGACTGAGCCACAGGACCTATGCTCTACTGACTGAGCTACACAGGACCCATGCTCTACTGACTGAGCCACAGGACCCATGCTCTACTGACTGAGCCACAGGACCCATGCTCTACTGACTGAGCTACAGGACCCACGCTCTACTGACTGACACACAGGACCAACGCTCTACTGACTGAGCCACAGGACCTAGCCTAGGGAAACCATCCTGATCTCATGATAGCTCACAATCGGTTTCACTTCAAGCAGTCCGTTTGTTTGACCAGACCAGTCAGTTCTGAGATTGATAGATGTCTATTTTCGAGACTTCAGGCCTCTATAGGATCTCCATGATGTACACTTTATAATTTCTTACATAGATGCTTCATAAATCATTGATCAGCAATTGTCAAAGTGTGACAATCTAATCATCAAGGGGAAAATATAAGAGTCCTTTCAGAATCTCTGTCAGAAACTACAGCATGGTAGTTATTGGAATGACGTGGTTCTTCTCATGCAAATACTAAGGTGCTTTGGATATAATCGTTTTTTTCTACTGTATAGGGTATATCTAATCAATCTTATCTCAAATATTTGAAAGTAATTGACATGTGTATTTGACCCAGACTGTCATGGTTTCTCTCATGCACGGACCCAGGTCTGTGTGAACAGATGAGACAGACTGTCATGGTTTCTCTCATGCACGGACCCAGGTCTGTGTGAACAGATGAGACAGACTGTCATGGTTTCTCTCATGCACGGACCCAGGTCTAAATGATACACGGTAGTTAAGCAAAAGCACCAAGACTGTTACGTTGACGTGTTTACTTACAGGTAGTAAGTGTAGGAGTGGTAGGTTCTTCTGCCCAGTGGTAGGTGAGGTGGTACGTGGTTAGGTGAGGTGGTACGTGGTTAGGTGAGGTGGTGGTAGGATATAAGCAGTGGAGGACGGCGGGACGGAGGGACGGGGGATATGAAATGAAGGAAAGAAAAAGTAAATATATATTAATGTTAGAAAAAATTTATAAAATGGACAAAAAACAGATATGGTGGGTGGCAGGCAGGCAGGCAGGCAGGCAGGCAGGTATGTAGGCAGGTAGACAGGCAGGCAGGCAGGCAGGCAGGCAGGCAGGCAGGTATGTAGGCAGGCAGGTAAGCAGGTAAGCAGGTAGGTAGGTAGGCAGGCAGGTAAGCAGGTAGGCAGGCAGGCAGGTAGGCAGGCAGGTAAGCAGGTAGGCAGGCAGGCAGGTAGGCAGGCAGGTAAGTAGGTAGGCAGGCAGGTAGGTAGGCCGGCAGGTAAGCAGGCAGGCAGGTATGTAGGCAGGCAGGTAGGTAGGCAGGCAGGTAAGCAGGTAGGCAGGCAGGTAGGCAGGTAAGCAGGCAGGTAAGCAGGTAGGCAGGCAGGTAGGTAGGTAGGCAGGCAGGTAAGCAGGCAGGCAGGTATGTAGGCAGGTAGAAGGGAAACGTTAAGGTAGACTACAGTTGTAGTGAGGAGCAAGGTGGTAGCTAGGTGTTATTTGGCATGTAATGTGAGCAGGACAAGGAGATAGCGTGTAATTTGTACGCTGACTCTTGGTAGAGATAGATACACATGTGCTCATACATTTGGACTACAGGTCATGTTGGGAACTCAGAAACGGTTAGATAAGACGTGTTAAACACTGATACCATGGCACATATATTTCTGCATGCTGCCTCTTCGTTTCTCCACTGATATACAACAGAGTTGTGCTTTTGTTCTCCTTGCCATAGACATATGTATAGACGTGGTTTCAGTGGCGGGGCCACTTGGAGTTAAGGATGTGCCCAATTTGCCAAGGAACCAAGGCAATTAACACCAAAATATCCAATTAAGTTGATTCGGACACAGAAAAAAAAAAAAACCTTGTCTGCTCAGGGATTCAAACCAGCGACCTTTCAAATACAGGCCCAACGTTCTAACCACTAGGCTACCTGCTGCCTTGGCAGCACGATCCTTCCGCCATGTAGGTATAGGTTTCTTTGGAGCTAGTTAACATTCATTAGAGAAGGTTTTTAGGACATCATTTCCATCTCATGACAAAACGCTATGTGTTTTCCTGTTTCATATTTGTAGGCGTTCGCCGCAGTTAAATGAATACGGAATAACACTGGCCGGGATATTCGAGGCATATGTCACCATAGATGTCTGTAGACAAAAAGGGAAATTAACATTTTAACCTCCAAAAAGGTTAGTTCTAAATCAGAACTTAGAATTTCTTAACATGGCTCTAATTCTAAACCAATTAGATTCTAAATGAGACCAAATGGATTGAATGAATTCATCTCCCTGACTGTCTCATTTAAATTAGGCAAACAGAAAAATTATTTCAATGAAATATCACGACTGTTGTACCTCACACCGTAACAAAACTGTCGAGCAATGTGAACTGGTAAATGATCGTAGAGCAGAAATATAGAACGCGTACAATTTCATCACGGACATTCAATCTAAAAGTTAGGTTGGAACTGTACAGACCAGAAAGTAGTCCCCCCCCCCCCCCCCCCCCTCCTCCTCCTCTCGCTGTTGTCATGGCGTTTCCCGCCTCGTCGTTCCTTTCGGTACAGATACTGAACTAACATGTGTCCCAAATGGCACCACGTTCACTATATAGTGCACTTACTTTTGACCATAAGTAGTGCACTATAACAGGGAGTAGGGTGCCATTCTCCTCAACTCATCTAGAGAAACACAGCGGCAGGCTCATGGGTGGCCGCTCCCATATTATGGACAACAGCAACGAGATAAAAAGGTACACGAACTGACATTTGGGCATATTTCAGGCCTGGGTGTGTACAGAAGCTTCAGCTTCCCAGATTGCATTGGAGACGTGGAGACGGCCTCTTCCTGTATAGTATCTAGAGCTGATGTATATTTAGCCAGAAGTTACAGTACGAGGCAATAGAAATGCTTTCTCTCCTTGCCTCACTTTTTACATTTCATTTAACTAGGCAAGTCAACTAAGAACAAATGGGTATTTACAATGACGGTCAGTGGGTTGTTCAGACTTTTACCTTGTCAGCTCGGGGATTTGATCTAGCAACCTTCAATTACTGGCCCTAGTCTGTCTCTCTATCTATATCTCCCTCTCTCTCTCTCTCTCTCTTTATTTCTCTCTCTCTCATCGCTCTCTCAGAGTCTCTCTCTCAGAGTCTCTCTCTCAGAGTCTCTCTCTCAGAGTCTCTCTCTCTCTCTCTCTCTCAGAGTCTCTCTCTCAGAGTCTCTCTCTCAGAGTCTCTCAGATTATCTCTCTCTCTCTATTATTATTTCCTTCTTATCTCCTATTCTTTATCTTCCTTTCTATATGCCTCTCCCTTTTCCTCCCATCCCCAAGCCAGTGTCATTGAACAGGGCTGGGGTTAGTTTAATGCCTGTTATATGATGGGGCCTAGGACACATTCATCTTTCATAGCAAACTGTTTCTCATTTAGCTGTAAACAGCCGTAATGTAGCGTATCAACATAATCAAATTAATTATTTACATTCGACAGCGACGCTGCCACTGCTGTTTTGAGGGCGAAAGACAGAATAGAGAGTATTGTCGGGAGTAACAACAAAAGTCTTGTTCTTCGAGAAATATAAAACGAGCAAGATGTCCAAATTTATCTCATATTGTATTTATGGAATAATGTTTAAATGAAATGTTATTAATCTTCAGTTTGTCCGACTGTGTCATATTGGCACCGTAAAACACAACATGTAGCACTTCTACAAAATGGCTGACCTTTTCTTCATGAGGAGGACGACTCCGAGGAAGATAATGACGAAGAGGAGGATGCCAGCAATGACTCCGGCTATCTTCACTGTGTGGTCAGTCTGTTTCTCTGGCTCTACCGCGTCAGGCTTACGGGTGGCCGCTCCTATATTGTCGACAACACAACAACAAACAAACAAACAACATCAACAACAACAAACAAACAACATCAACAACAACAAGCAGACAAAAACATCTGGTAATGTCTCAATGGCTCCTGGTGTACAGTCAGCCAGGCAGTCAGTCGCCAGTCAGCCAGTAAGTCAGCCAGTCATGTAGTCAGCCAGCCAGCCAGCAAGTCAATCAGGCAGTCAGGCAGTCAGTCAGCCAGGGAGTCAGTCAGCCAGCCAGCCAATCAGTCAGCCAGTCATGCAGTCAGCCAGCCAGCCAGCCAGTCAGCCAGTCAATCAGGCAGCCAGGCAGTCAGTCAGCCAGCCAGCCAGTCAGGCAGTCATGCAGTCAGCCAGCCAGCCAGCCAGTCAGCCAGTCAGCCAGCCAGCCAGCCAGTCAGCCAGTCAATCAGGCAGCCAGGCAGTCAGTCAGCCAGTCATACAGTCAGCCAGCCAGCCAGTCAGTCAGCCAGTCAATCAGTCAGCCAGGGAGTCAGCCAGCCAGCCAGTTAGCCAGCCAATCAGTCAGCCAGCCAATCAGTCAGCCAGCATGTCAGCTAGTCAACCAGCCAGCCAGTCAGTCAGCCAGCCAGTCAGTCAGTCAGCCAGTCAGCCAGCTAGTCAACCAGTCAGCTAGTCAACCAGCCAGCCAGCCAGCCAGCCAGCCAGCCAGCTAGTCAACCAGCCAGTCAGCCAGCCAGTCAGTCAGTCAGTCAGTCAGTCAGCCAGTAGAACATGTATGTATAATCGATCTGCTCCAACATGTCCTGTTAGACTGACTCTATTGAATGTTTTCGGGAAGACAGAGTATCGATAGCGGTTGAATATTGATATAGTGGACTGTTGAATAGAAGAGAACACAGTTTACTGCTGAAACAGGCTGTTTTTTCCATTTCATCCCCATATGGAGGTAGAATGAACGTTTTAAGAAATCACAAGTTACAGTAACTACGACCAAATGCGTGAAACAAAAGAGAACTTTTGCTGCATAGATCTCTTATCCACACCAGTATTACGATACTATATCACCCAAACGGGCCTGTCAGTCAGGCTGAGAGTCAGTCCCCTCTCGCTCTTCCTCTCCCCACCCTCTCCATTTATCTCCCCGCTCCCCCTCTCCCCACCCTCTCCATTTCTCTCTATTTCTCCCCCCCTCCCCCTCTCCCAACCCTCTCTATTTCTCCCCCCTCTCCCCGCCCTCTCCATTTCTCTCCCCCCTCCCCTCTCCCCACCCTCTCCATTTCTCTCCCCCCTCCCCTCTCCCCACCCTCTCCATTTCTCTCCCCACTCCCCTCTCCCCCTCTCTATTTCTCTCCCCACTCCTCCTCTCCCCACCCTCTCCATTTCTCTCCCCCCTCCCCTCTCCCCACCCTCTCTATTTCTCTCCCCCCTCCCCTCCACTACACCTCTACTATCAGTCTAGGGATATTGCTGTCAGATGTCAGGGAAGATACACAGATCTGATATGATACATATTAATGAAAGGGATTGACTTCTGTAGGGAAATCTCCAATTTCAACACATGACATGAGGATTGTAAATGAAAACAGACATTTCATGTACTGTTACACAGTGAGGATGCTTCATCATATTACAGGTGTTGTACTGGAAGAACCTTTAATTCACAACACAACAAACAAAACAAGCAAAACAACCCAACATAACAACAAAACAACACAACAAAAAAACACAACAAACAAAACAAACAAAACAACACAACAAACAAAACAACACAACAAACAAAACAACACAACAAACAAAACAACCCAACAAGCAAAACAACCCAACATAACAAACAAAACAACACAACAAAAAAACACAACAAACAAAACAACACAACAAACAAAATAACACAACAAACAAAACAACACAAGAAACAAAACAAGCCAACAAACAAAACAAGCCAACATAACAAACAAACAAAACAACACAACAAACAAAACAACACAACAAACAAAACAAACAAAACAACACAACAAACAAAACAAACAAAACAAAACAAAACACAAACAAAACAACAAAACAACACAACAAACAAAACAAAACACAACAAACAAAACAACACAACAAACAAAACAACACACAAACAAAACAACAAAACACAGGCACCTGAAGAAATAGACCTAGCCCTTACAGCTGTACACCAGTATCTCAGAACAGGCTCTTAGTCTGGGAGAACAGGACAGTACATGTTACAACATCTACTGGAAACATGAGCAGAGAGTCTAACCTGTTAGTTGGTCGTCACCAGCCGCTGGTACGATGCGGAGGTACGGAGTAGTTAGCTGGGTCACCAGTATGGCAGCTGGAGGCACACAGTGGCATGCAGCAAGGGGGGAGGGGGAGAGGATGAGAGAGGAAGAGAGAGAGGGGAGAAGGGGAGGGGGGAGAGAAATAGAGACAAATGGAGAGGGAGGGGAGGGGGGAGAGAAAGAGAGAGAAATGGAGAGGGTGGGGGGAGGGGGGAGAGAAATGGAGAGGGTGGGGAGAGGGGGAAGGGAAGAAAGAGAGAAATGGAGAGGGTGGGGAGAGGGGAGGGGGGAGAGAAATGGAGAGGGGGAGAGAAATGGAGAGGGTGGGGAGAGGGGGGAGAAATAGAGAGAAATGGAGAGGGTGGGGAGGAGAAGAGCGAGAGGGGAGTGGGGAAAGGGAGGGAGGGAGAGAGATGGGAAAGGGGGTGGAGAGGGTGAAAAAGAGAGAGAGAGAGGTCACAAAATCTCAGTCACCATTCAACATTATAGAAACACTCAATGTTAGAAGAGATTTATCTAATTTTCAGCTCTAGACTAACATCTAACCTTCAGCTCTACACTAACATCTAACCTTCAGCTCTAGACTAACATCTAACCTTCAGCTCTACACTAACAACTAACCTTCAGCTCTAGACTAACATCTAACCTTCAGCTCTAGACTAACAACTAACCTTCAGCTCTAGACTAACATCTAACCTTCAGCTCTAGACTAACATCTAATCTTCAGCTCTACACTAACATATAACCTTCAGCTCTACACTAACATCTAACCTTCAGCTCTACACTAACATCTAACCTTCAGCTCTACACTAACAACTAACCTTCAGCTCTAGACTAACATCTAACCTTCAGCTCTAGACTAACAACTAACCTTCAGCTCTAGACTAACATCTAACCTTCAGCTCTAGACTAACAACTAACCTTCAGCTCTACACCAACATCTAACCTTCAGCTCTAGACTAACATCTAACCTTCAGCTCTAGACTAACATCTAACCTTCAGCTCTACACTAACATATAACCTTCAGCTCTAGACTAACATCTAACCTTCAGCTCTAGACTAACATCTAACCTTCAGCTCTACACTAACATCTAACCTTCAGCTCTAGATTAACATCTAACCTCTAGCTCTAGATTAACATCTAACCTTCAGCTCTACACTAACATCTAACCTTCAGCTCTACACCAACATCTAACCTTCAGCTCTACACCAACATCTAACCTTCAGCTCTACACCAACATCTAACCTTCAGCTCTACACCAACATCTAACCTTCAGCTCTACACTAACATCTAACCTTCAGCTCTAGACTAACATCTAACCTTCAGCTCTACACCAACATCTAACCTTCAGCTCTACACTAACATCTAACCTTCAGCTCTACACTAACATCTAACCTTCAGCTCTACACCAACATCTAACCTTCAGCTCTACACCAACATCTAACCTTCAGCTCTAGACTGAAATCTAACCTTCAGCTCTAGACTAACAACTTGTCACTTACTCTAACTGCATTCAATGTATTTTACTAAATACATTGAACCTATTACAACCTTGTGTGGTTAGCTGTCTGACCTTGTGTGGTTAGCTATCTGACCTTGTGTGGTTAGCTATCTGACCTTGTGTGGTTAGCTATCTGACCTTGTGTGGTTAGCTATCTGACCTTGTGTGGTTAGCTGTCTGACCTTGTGTGGTTAGCTATCTGACCTTGTGTGGTTAGCTGTCTGACCTTGTGTGGTTAGCTATCTGACCTTGTGTGGTTAGCTATCTGACCTTGTGTGGTTAGCTGTCTGACCTTGTGTGGTTAGCTGTCTGACCTTGTGTGGTTAGCTATCTGACCTTGTGTGGTTAGCTGTCTGACCTTGTGTGGTTAGCTGTCTGACCTTGTGTGGTTAGCTGTCTGACCTTGTGTGGTTAGCTGTCTGACCTTGTGTGGTTAGCTTTATCAACCTTGTGTGGTTAGCTATTTTACCTTGTGTGGTTAGCTGTCTGACCTTGTGTGGTTATCTATCTGACCTTGTGTGGTTAGCTATCTGACCTTGTGTGGTTAGCTGTCTGACCTTGTGTGGTTAGCTATCTGACCTTGTGTGGTTAGCTGTCTGACCTTGTGTGGTTAGCTGTCTGACCTTGTGTGGTTAGCTATCTGACCTTGTGTGGTTAGCTGTCTGACCTTGTGTGGTCAGCTGTCTGACCTTGTGTGGTTAGCTGTCTGACCTTGTGTGGTTAGCTGTCTGACCTTGTGTGGTTAGCTATCTGACCTTGTGTAGTTAGCTGTCTGACCTTGTGTGGTTAGCTATCTGACCTTGTGTGGTTAGCTATCTGACCTTGTGTGGTTAGCTGTCTGACCTTGTGTGGTTAGCTGTTTGACCTTCTTAGAATTCTTCCACCTCTTTTAGATACGATTGAATCTAACTCTGTCTATCACTCCATGTACCAGTGCATTCTGCCTTGTGTACAATACCACAGGCCCTCGTGTAGTAAACAGAGGAGGCTGATCTTCATTTTACTATCCATTCACTCAATAGGAAATCTATTGTGAAGCTGTGTCTGTCGAGCATAGCTGATTCATGTGACGGGGCTTCCCTGAGCTCTCTGTGTGTCTGTGTGTGTGTCTGTGTGTGTGTCTGTGTGTCTGTGTGTCTGTGTGTGTGTGTGTGTGTGTGTGTGTGTGTGTGTGTGTGTGTGTGTGTGTGTGTGTGTGTGTGTGTGTGTGTGTGTGTGTGTGTGTGTGTCAGAGCAGTGTTACCAGCCCTCCCCCAGGCGGTATCAATCCCCATCCTGATCAAGTGTTTTAAGCTGTCTGGAGCAGCTAACACAAGTGTGTGTGTGTCAAGCAAAATAAGTAAGTTCCCAAAGCCAGAGTACATGGTTGGAGTCTCTGAGACGAGAGAACACACTGTTGACAGTGTGAGGGTGTGACAGATGTTTCTGGGTAATAGTTTAATCGAAGTGTTCCTACATGGAGACCGCTGACTAACAGGTTCATGTCGTTAGTTCTCAAAGGTTAGCAGGTCAAGTTAGAATGCTAAACACGTCTAGTTTCAGCATTATCGGACTGGTAAACACATCTAGTTTCAGCATTATCGGACTAGTAAACACGTCTAGTTTCAGCATTATCGGACTGGTAAACACGTCTAGTTTCAACATTATTGGCCTGGTAAACACATCTATTTTTCAGCATTATCGGTCTGGTAAACATGTCTAATTTCAGCATTATCGGCCTGGTAAACACGTCTAGTTTTAGCATTATCGGCCTGGTAAACACGTCTAGTTTCAACATTATCGGTCTGGCAAACCCGTCTAGTTTCAGCATTATCGGCCTGGTAAACACGTCTAGTTTCAACATTATCGGTCTGGTAAACCCGTCTAGTTTCAGCATTATCGGCCTGGTAAACACGTTTAGTTTTAGCATTATCGGCCTGGTAAACATGTCTAATTTCAGCATTATCGGTCTGGTAAACCCGTCTAGTTTCAGCATTATCGGCCTGGTAAACATGTCTAATTTCAGCATTATCGGTCTGGTAAACCCGTCTAGTTTCAGCATTATCGGCCTGGTAAACACGTCTAGTTTCAACATTATCGGTCTGGCAAACCCGTCTAGTTTCAGCATTATCGGCCTGGTAAACACGTCTAGTTTTAGCATTATCGGCCTGGTAAACACGTCTAGTTTCAACATTATCGGTCTGGCAAACCCGTCTAGTTTCAGCATTATCGGCCTGGTAAACACGTCTAGTTTCAACATTATCGGTCTGGTAAACCCGTCTAGTTTCAGCATTATCGGCCTGGTAAACACGTTTAGTTTTAGCATTATCGGCCTGGTAAACATGTCTAATTTCAGCATTATCGGTCTGGTAAACCCGTCTAGTTTCAGCATTATCGGCCTGGTAAACATGTCTAATTTCAGCATTATCGGTCTGGTAAACCCGTCTAGTTTCAGCATTATCGGCCTGGTAAACACGTCTAGTTTCAACATTATCGGTCTGGCAAACCCGTCTAGTTTCAGCATTATCGGCCTGGTAAACACGTCTAGTTTCAACATTATCGGTCTGGTAAACCCGTCTAGTTTCAGCATTATCGGCCTGGTAAACATGTCTAATTTCAGCATTATCGGTCTGGTAAACCCGTCTAGTATCAGCATTATCGGCCTGGTAAACATGTCTAATTTCAGCATTATCGGCCTGGTAAACACATCTAGTTTTAGCATTATCGGCCTGGTAAACACGTCTTGTTTCAACATTATCGGTCTGGTAAACCCGTCTAGTTTCAGCATTATCGGCCTGGTAAACGCGTCTAGTTTTAGCATTATCTGCCTGGTAAACACGTCTAGTATCAACATTATCGGCCTGGTAAACACGTCTAGTTTCAACATTATCGGTCTGGTAAACATGTCTAATTTCAGCATTATCGGTCTGGTAAACCCGTCTAGTTTCAGCATTATCGGCCTGGTAAACACATCTATTTACAGCATTATCGGCCTGGTAAACACGTCTAGTTTCAGCATTATCGGCCTGGTAAGTCAATGTCCTCAGCGAACCACTTAGATGTAGGTCTGTTGTGGTCCTACCTTTAGTGGCGATGCGGACACAGTCCATCTTGGTCTCCTGTTGCAGAGGAGAAAGAAGAGACAAATAACAGTTAGATATTAATGTGCAGTCATATAATAACACACACACACACACACACACACACACACACACACACACACACACACACACACACACACACACACACACACACACACACACACACACACACACACACACACACACACACACACACACACACACACATCGTCCCTGTATGCGACCTCTCTTCAGCATCGTCACATAGACAGACAGGAGAGAGGAGCGGATGAGAAGGCCATAAAACAACACGTGATATATGTGTGTGTGTGTGTGTGTGTGTGTGTGTGTGTGTGTGTGCTTGCATCTGTGTGTGTGTGTGTGTGTGTGTGTGTGTGTGTGCCTGCGTCTCTGTATTGTATGTCTGAACCTTGTGGCTTTTTAGCAGCCGCTCAAAAGGCCTCTTTCACGAACAGACATAGCACATTAAAAGATTTCACATTAACAGTTTGAGACGATCCAACCGACCATTGAATGAATTCAATAGTCACCCCGGCTCAGTGTTTCTGTTGGACCTTGGTTCGCTAAGTGCTCAATTTCTTTTGAAACGGTAGGCTACTAAACAAATTAATCACACATCAATTAGCCGGTCAGTTCAGTGGTGAGGTTGAACATGTTTTGACATCAGCACCTTAATGGTTGAAGTGTTGATATGACCTCTGACCTGTGCTAGTCAAAACATCAGGCGTTCTCTGACAGTTGGACAAGAAGAGATATGGAGGAGAACTGCCAAAGAATCCCCATTAAATACCCTAGTTTAATACTCCCAACCTCTGAGACTCCATTAAAACCCTAGTTTAATACTACCAACCTCTGAGACCACATTAAATACCCTAGTTTAATACTCCCAACCTCTGAGACCACATTAAATACCCTAGTTTAATACTACCAACCTCTGAGACCACATTAAATACCCTAGTTTAATACTACCAACCTCTGAGACTCCATTAAATACCCTAGTTTAATACTCCCATCCTCTGAGACTCCATTAAAACCCTAGTTTAATACTACCAACCTCTGAGACCACATTAAATACCCTAGTTTAATACTCCCATCCTCTGAGACTCCATTAAAACCCTAGTTTAATACTACCAACCTCTGAGACTCCATTAAAACCCTAGTTTAATACTACCAACCTCTGAGACCACATTAAATACCCTAGTTTAATACTACCAACCAATGAGACTCCATTAAATACCCTAGTTTAATACTACCAACCTCTGAGACTCCATTAAATACCCTAGTTTAATACTCCCAACCTCTGAGACTCCATTAAAACCCTAGTTTAATACTACCAACCTCTGAGACTCCATTAAAACCCTAGTTTAATACTACCAACCTCTGAGACCACATTAAATACCCTAGTTTAATACTCCCATCCTCTGACACCCCATTAAATACCCTAGTTAAATACTACCAACCTCTGAGACCACATTAAATACCCTAGTTTAATACTCCCATCCTCTGACACCCCATTAAATACCCTAGTTTAATACTACCAACCTCTGAGACCACATTAAATACCCTAGTTTAATACTCCCATCCTCTGACACCCCATTAAATACCCTAGTTTAATACTCCCATCCTCTGACACCCCATTAAATACCCTAGTTTAATACTACCAACCTCTGAGACTCCATTAAATACCCTAGTTAAATACTACCAACCTCTGAGACCCCATTAAATACCCTAGTTAAATACTACCAACCTGACACCCCGATTCTTACAGCTTGGAGAATCTATGCTCTTCTTTCTGTGAGTGTAAAGTAGAGTTACCTGGTGACAGTTTGATTATGGTAATACGGGATGTTAACACCACTCAATACACACTTAGGGTCTTGACTCCCACTGTATCCGCCACTGACAACAGTTTCTGGCTTGTTGTGGGCTCCTCTTTCTAAATAGTTTGAGACCACCCAGACCACAGTAACATGGTTCTTCAACTTCAGTCCTGGATAAATACCTGCTGTGCAGGGTTTCGTTCCAGCCCTGCACTAATACACCTGATTCAGTTAGTCAAGGTCCAGATGGAATGTTTTGATCGTGATCGTAATAATTGATCACGGTACTCCAATTCACCCTAGAAAGTTTTGGAATGAGTAACTAACTTTATTCTGAGAGTAAACTCCTTCCCCTATCACGCGTTGCCTCTGTTCTTTCTCTCCTTCTCCAGGTCTCTAACATCTCTATTCTCTATCTCGTTCTTCAGGTCTCTAACATCTCTGTTCTCTCTCTCCTTCTCCAGGTTTCTAACATCTCTGTTCTCTCTCTCGTTCTCCAGGTCTCTAACATCTCTGTTCTGTCTCTCGTTCTCCAGGTCTCTAACATCTCTGTTCTCTATCTCGTTCTCCAGGTCTCTAACATCTCCGTTCTCTCTCTCGTTCTCCAGGTCTCTAACATCTCCGTTCTCTCTCTCGTTCTCCAGGTCTCTAACATCTCTGTTCTGTCTCTCGTTCTCCAGGTCTCTAACATCTCTGTTCTCTCTCTCGTTCTCCAGGTCTCTAACATCTCTGTTCTCTATCTCGTTCTCCAGGTCTCTAACATCTCTGTTCTCTCTCTCGTTCTCCAGGTCTCTAACATCTCTGTTCTCTCTCTCGTTCTCCAGGTCTCTAACATCTCTGTTCTCTCTCTCGTTCTCCAGGTCTCTAACATCTCTGTTCTCTCTCTCGTTCTCCAGGTCTCTAACATCTCTGTTCTCTCTCTCGTTCTCCAGGTCTCTAACATCTCTGTTCTGTCTCTCGTTCTCCAGGTCTCTAACATCTCTGTTCTCTATCTCGTTCTCCAGGTCTCTAACATCTCTGTTCTCTCTCTCGTTCTCCAGGTCTCTAACATCTCTGTTCTGTCTCTCGTTCTCCAGGTCTCTAACATCTCTGTTCTCTCTCTCGTTCTCCAGGTCTCTAACATCTCTGTTCTCTCTCTCGTTCTCCAGGTCTCTAACATCTCTGTTCTCTCTCTCGTTCTCCAGGTCTCTAACATCTCTGTTCTCTCTCTCGTTCTCCAGGTCTCTAACATCTCTGTTCTGTCTCTCGTTCTCCAGGTCTCTAACATCTCTGTTCTCTATCTCGTTCTCCAGGTCTCTAACATCTCTGTTCTCTCTCTCGTTCTCCAGGTCTCTAACATCTCTGTTCTCTATCTCGTTCTCCAGGTCTCTAACATCTCTGTTCTGTCTCTCGTTCTCCAGGTCTCTAACATCTCTGTTCTCTATCTCGTTCTCCAGGTCTCTAACATCTCTGTTCTCTATCTCGTTCTCCAGGTCTCTAACATCTCTGTTCTGTCTCTCGTTCTCCAGGTCTCTAACATCTCTGTTCTGTCTCTCGTTCTCCAGGTCTCTAACATCTCTGTTCTCTATCTCGTTCTCCAGGTCTCTAACATCTCTGTTCTCTCTCTCGTTCTCCAGGTCTCTAACATCTCTGTTCTCTATCTCGTTCTCCAGGTCTCTAACATCTCTGTTCTGTCTCTCGTTCTCCAGGTCTCTAACATCTCTGTTCTCTATCTCGTTCTCTAGGTCTCTAACATCTCTGTTCTCTCTCTCCTTCTCCAGGTCTCTAACATATATGTCTCTCTGCCCCTCCTTTATCTCCCTCTCTCGATCTATCTCTCACTATCCCTGACTCCTCTCCTATTTTATTTTATTTTCTCTCCCTCTTCTAATCTCTCTTTCACTCTCTCTGTCCTCTCTAAGACGTGTGCTAACTATTTAAGAACCCTGTTTCGTGCCCATTATCATTCCAAACCACAATCTGAGATCTCTTCAAGTCACCATTGAACTCTCTTCCTTTGCCTCGGCTTAGCATTGCTTTGTAGAGAGCAGGAGAGGAGTGGAGGAGAAGAGGAGAAGAGGGCCAAGTGCCACTTGATGACAGAGAGAGGAGCAGGAGAGGATAGAGAGGCTATGAGGCTGAACTCTGAAAGATCCACAACCCTGTTGTTTTTGAACCTGCCTCCTACCAATCCCCATCACCACAACTGACCGACCGGGGCGGCCTGCTCTGTAAAACGTCCAGTCCTGTAGCAGTAACCCAGCCCAGTAACAGTAACCCAGCCCTGTAGCAGTAACCCAGCCCTGTAGCAGTAACCCAGCCCTGTAGCAGTAACCCAGCCCTGTAGCAGTAACCCAGCCCTATAGCAGTAACCCAGCCCTGTAGCAGTAACCCAGCCCTGTAGCAGTAACCCAGCCCTGTAGCAGTAACCCAGCCCTGTAACAGTAACCCAGCCCTGTAGCAGTAACCCAGTCCTGTAGCAGTAACCCAGCCCTGTAGCAGTAACCCAGCCCTGTAGCAGTAACCCAGCCCTGTAGCAGTAACCCAGCCCTGTAGCAGTAACCCAGCCCTGTAGCAGTAACCCAGCCCCGTAGCAGTAACCCAGCCCCGTAGCAGTAACCCAGCCCCGTAACAGTAACCCAGCCCTGTAGCAGTAACCCAGCCCTGTAGCAGTAACCCAGCCCTGTAGCAGTAACCCAGCCCAGCCCTGTAGCAGTAACCCAGCCCTGTAGCAGTAACCCAGCCCTGTAACAGTAACCCAGCCCTGTATCAGTAACCCAGCCCTGTAGCAGTAACCCAGCCCAGCCCTGTAGCAGTAACCCAGCCCTGTAGCAGTAACCCAGTCCTGTAGCAGTAACCCAGCCCTGTAGCAGTAACCCAGCCCTGTAGCAGTAACCCAGCCCTGTAGCAGTAACCCAGCCCTGTAGCAGTAACCCAGCCCTGTAGCAGTAACCCAGCCCTGTAGCAGTAACCCAGCCCCGTAGCAGTAACCCAGCCCCGTAGCAGTAACCCAGCCCTGTAACAGTAACCCAGCCCTGTAGCAGTAACCCAGCCCTGTAGCAGTAACCCAGCCCTGTAGCAGTAACCCAGCCCAGCCCTGTAGCAGTAACCCAGCCCTGTAGCAGTAACCCAGCCCTGTAACAGTAACCCAGCCCTGTAGCAGTAACCCAGCCCTGTAGCAGTAACCCAGCCCTGTAGCAGTAACCCAGCCCTGTAGCAGTAACCCAGCCCTGTAGCAGTAACCCAGCCCTGTAGCAGTAACCCAGCCCTGTAGCAGTAACCCAGCCCTGTAGCAGTAACCCAGCCCTGTAGCAGTAACCCAGCCCCGTAGCAGTAACCCAGCCCTGTAGCAGTAACCCAGCCCTGTAGCAGTAACCTAGCCCTGTAGCAGTAACCCAGCCCAGTAACAGTAACCCAGCCCTGTAGCAGTAACCCAGCCCAGCCCTGTAGCAGTAACCCAGCCCTGTAACAGTAACCCAGCCCTGTAGCAGTAACCCAGCCCTGTAGCAGTAACCCAGCCCAGCCCTGTAGCAGTAACCCAGCCCTGTAGCAGTAACTCAGCCCTGTAGCAGTAACCCAGCCCTGTAGCAGTAACCCAGCCCTGTAGCAGTAACCCAGCCCTGTAGCAGTAACCCAGCCCAGCCCTGTAGCAGTAATCCAGCCCTGTAGCAGTAACCCAGCCCTGTAGCAGTAACCCAGCCCTGTAGCAGTAACCCAGCCCAGCCCTGTAGCAGTAACCCAGCCCTGTAGCAGTAACCTAGCCCTGTAGCAGTAACCCAGCCCAGCCCTGTAGCAGTAACCCAGCACTGTAGCAGTAACCCAGCCCTGTAGCAGTAACCCAGCCCTGTAGCAGTAACCCAGCCCTGTAACAGTAACCCAGCCCTGTAGCAGTAACCCAGCCCTGTAGCAGTAACCCAGCCCTGTAGCAGTAACCCAGCCCTGTAGCAGTAACCCAGCCCTGTAGCAGTAACCCAGCCCTGTAGCAGTAACCCAGCCATGTAGCAGTAACCCAGCACTGTAACAGTAACCCAGCCCTGTAGCAGTAACCCAGCCCTGTAGCAGTAACCCAGCCCTGTAACAGTAACCTTGCCCTGTAGCAGTAACCCAGCCCTGTAGCAGTAACCCAGCCCTGTAGCAGTAACCCAGCCCTGTATCAGTAACCCAGCGCTGTAGCAGTAACCCAGCCCTGTAGCAGTAACCCAGCCCTGTAGCAGTAACCCAGCCCTGTAGCAGTAACCCAGCCCTGTAGCAGTAACCCAGCCCTGTAGCAGTAACCCAGCCCTGTAACAGTAACCCAGCCCAGCCCTGTAGCAGTAACCCAGCCCTGTAGCAGTAACCCAGCCCAGCCCTGTAGCAGTAACCCAGCCCTGTAGCAGTAACCCAGCCCTGTAGCAGTAACCCAGCCCTGTAGCAGTAACCCAGCCCTGTAGCAGTAACCCAGCCCTGTAGCAGTAACCAAGCCCTGTAGCAGTAACCCAGCCATGTAGCAGTAACCCAGCCCTGTAGCAGTAACCCAGCCCTGTAGCAGTAACCCATCTCTGTAGCAGTAACCCAGCCCTGTAGCAGTAACCCAGCCCTGTAGCAGTAACCCAGCCCTGTAGCAGTAACCCAGCCCTGTAGCAGTAACCCAGCCCAGCCCTGTAGCAGTAACCCAGCCCAGCCCTGTAGCAGTAACCCAGCCCTGTAGCAGTAACCCAGCCCTGTAGCAGTAACCCAGCCCTGTAACAGTAACCCAGCCCTGTAGCAGTAACCCAGCCCTGTAGCAGTAACCCAGCCCTGTAGCAGTAACCCAGCCCTGCAGCAGTAACCCAGCCCTGTAGCAGTAACCCAGCCCTGTAGCAGTAACCCAGCCCTGTAGCAGTAACCCAGCCCTGTAGCAGTAACCCAGCCCAGCCCTGTAGCAGTAACCCAGCCCTGTAACAGTAACCCAGCCCTGTAGCAGTAACCCAGCCCTGTAGCAGTAACCCAGCCCTGTAGCAGTAACCCAGCCCAGCCCTGTAGCAGTAACCCAGCCCTGTAGCAGTAACCCAGCCCTGTAGCAGTAACCCAGCCCTGTAGCAGTAACCCAGGCCTGTAGCAGTAACCCAGCCCTGTAGCAGTAACCCAGCCCTGTAGCAGTAACCCAGCCCAGCCCTGTAGCAGTAACCCAGCCCTGTAGCAGTAACCCAGCCCAGCCCTGTAGCAGTAACCCAGCCCTGTAACAGTAACCCAGCCCTGTAACAGTAACCCAGCCCTGTAGCAGTAACCCAGCCCTGTAGCAGTAACCCAGCCCTGTAGCAGTAACCCAGCCCTGTAGCAGTAACCCGGCCCTGTAGCAGTAACCCGGCCCTGTAGCAGTAACCCAGCCCTGTAACAGTAACCCAGCCCTGTAGCAGTAACCCAGCTCTGTAGCAGTAACCCAGCCCTGTAGCAGTAACCCAGCCCTGTAACAGTAACCCAGCCCTGTAGCAGTAACCCAGCTCTGTAGCAGTAACCCAGCCCTGTAGCAGTAACCAAGCCCTGTAGCAGTAACCCAGCCCTGTAGCAGTAACCCAGCCCAGCCCTGTAGCAGTAACCCAGCCCTGTAGCAGTAACCCAGCCCTGTAGCAGTAACCCTGCCCTGTAGCAGTAACCCAGCCCTGTAGCAGTAACCCAGCCCTGTAGCAGTAACCCAGCCCTGTAGCAGTAACCCAGCACTGTAGCAGTAACCCAGCCCTGTAGCAGTAACCCAGCCCTGTAGCAGTAACCCGGCCCTGTAGCAGTAACCCAGCGCTGTAGCAGTAACCCGGCCCTGTAGCAGTAACCCAGCCCTGTAACAGTAACCCAGCCCTGTAGCAGTAACCCAGCTCTGTAGCAGTAACCCAGCCCTGTAGCAGTAACCCAGCCCTGTAGCAGTAACCCAGCCCTGTAGCAGTAACCCAGCCCAGCCCTGTAGCAGTAACCCAGCCCTGTAGCAGTAACCCAGCCCTGTAGCAGTAACCCAGCCCTGTAGCAATAACCCTGCCCTGTAGCAGTAACCCAGCCCTGTAGCAGTAACCCCCCAGCCCTGTAGCAGTAACCCAGCCCTGTAGCAGTAACCCAGCCCTGTAGCAGTGACCCAGCCCTGTAGCAGTAACCCAGCCCTGTAGCAGTAACCCAGTCCTGTAGCAGTAACCCAGCCCTGTAGCAGTAACCCAGCCCTGTAGCAGTAACCCAGCCCTGTAGCAGTAACCCAGCCCTGTAGCAGTAACCCAGCCCTGTAGCAGTAACCCAGCCCTGTAACAGTAACCCAGCCCTGTAGCAATAACCCAGCCCTGTAGCAGTAACCCAGCCCTGTAGCAGTAACCCAGCCCTGTAGCAGTAACCCAGCCCTGTAGCAGTAACCCAGCCCTGTAGCAGTAACCCAGCCCTGTAGCAGTAACCCAGCCCAGCCCTGTAGCAGTAACCCAGCCCTGTAGCAGTAACCCAGCCCTGTAGCAGTAACCCAGCCCTGTAGCAGTAACCCAGCCCTGTAGCAGTAACCCAGCCCTGTAGCAGTAACCCAGTCCCTGTAGCAGTAACCCAGTGCAGCCCTGTAGCAGTAACCCAGCCCTGTAGCAGTAACCCAGCCCTGTAGCAGTAACCCAGTCCTGTAGCAGTAACCCAGCCCTGTAGCAGTAACCCAGCCCTGTAGCAGTAACCCAGCCCTGTAGCAGTAACCCAGCCCAGCCCTGTAGCAGTAACCCAGCCCTGTAGCAGTAACTCAGCCCAGTAACAGTAACCCAGCCCTGTAACAGTAACCCAGCCCTGTAGCAGTAACCCAGCCCTGTAGCAGTAACCCAGCCCTGTAGCAGTAAACCAGTCCTGTAGCAGTAACCCAGCCCTGTAGCAGTAACCCAGCCCTGTAGCAGTAACCCAGCCCAGCCCTGTAGCAGTAACCCAGCCCTGTAGCAGTAACCCAGCCCTGTAGCAGTAACCCTGCCCTGTAGCAGTAACCCAGCCCTGTAGCAGTAACCCAGCCCTGTAGCAGTAACCCAGCCCTGTAGCAGTAACCCAGCCCTGTAGCAGTAACACAGCCCTGTAGCAGTAACCCAGCCCCATAGCAGTAACCCAGCCCCGTAGCAGTAACCCAGCCCCGTAGCAGTAACCCAGCCCTGTAACAGTAACCCAGCCCTGTAGCAGTAACCCAGCCCTGTAGCAGTAACCCAGCCCTGTAACAGTAACCCAGCCCTGTAACAGTAACCCAGCCCAGCCCTGTAGCAGTAAGCCAGCCCTGTAGCAGTAACCCAGCCCAGCCCTGTAGCAGTAACCCAGCCCTGTAGCAGTATCCCAGCCCTGTAGCAGTAACCCAGCCCTGTAGCAGTAACCCAGCCCTGTAGCAGTGACCCAGCCCTGTAGCAGTAACCCAGCCATGTAGCAGTAACCCAGCCCTGTAGCAGTAACCCAGCCCTGTAGCAGTAACCCATCCCTGTAGCAGTAACCCAGCCCTGTAGCAGTAACCCAGCCGTGTAGCAGTAACCTAGCCCTGTAGCAGTAACCCAGCCCAGCCCTGTAGCAGTAACCCAGCCCTGTAGCAGTAACCCAGCCCTGTAGCAGTAACCCAGCCCTGTAACAGTAACCCAGCCCTGTAGCAGTAACCCAGCCCTGTAGCAGTAACACAGCCCTGTAGCAGTAAACCAGTCCTGTAGCAGTAACCCAGCCCTGTAGCAGTAACCCAGCCCTGTAGCAGTAACCCAGCCCAGCCCTGTAGCAGTAACCCAGCCCTGTAGCAGTAACCCAGCCCTGTAGCAGTAACCCTGCCCTGCAGCAGTTACCCAGCCCTGTAGCAGTAACCCAGCCCTGTAGCAGTAACCCAGCCCAGCCCTGTAGCAGTAACTCAGCCCTGTAACAGTAACCCAGCCCTGTAGCAGTAACCCAGCCCTGTAGCAGTAACCCAGCCCTCTAGCAGTAACCCAGCCCAGCCCTGTAGCAGTAACCCAGCCCTGTAGCAGTAACCCAGCCCTGTAGCAGTAACCCAGCCCTGTAGCAGTAACCCAGCCCTGTAGCAGTAACCCAGGATTGTAGCAGTAACCCAGCCCTGTAGCAGTAACCCAGCCCTGTAGCAGTAACCCAGCCCAGCCCTGTAGCAGTAACTCAGCCCTGTAGCAGTAACCCAGCCCTGTAGCAGTAACCCAGCCCTGTAGCAGTAACCCAGCCCTGTAGCAGTAACCCAGTGCAGCCCTGTAGCAGTAACCCAGCCCTGTAGCAGTAACCCAGACCTGTAGCAGTAACCCAGTCCTGTAGCAGTAACCCAGCCCTGTAGCAGTAACCCAGCCCTGTAGTAGTAACCCAGTCCTGTAGCAGTAACCCAGTCCTGTAGCAGTAACCCAGCCCTGTAGCAGTAACCCAGCCCTGTAGCAGTAACCCAGCCCAGCCCTGTAGCAGTAACCCAGCCCTGTAGCAGTAACCCAGCCCTGTAGCAGTAACCCTGCCCTGTAGCAGTAACCCAGCCCTGTAGCAGTAACCCAGTCCTGTAGCAGTAACCCAGCCCTGTAGCAGTAACCCAGCCCTGTAGCAGTAACCCAGCCCTGTAGCAGTAACCCAGCCCCGTAGCAGTAACCCAGCCCCGTACCAGTAACCCAGCCCCGTAGCAGTAACCCAGCCCTGTACCAGTAACCCAGCCCTGTAGCAGTAACCCAGCCCTGTAGCAGTAACCCAGCCCTGTAGCAGTAACCCAGCCCTGTAGCAGTAACCCAGCCCTGTAGCAGTAACCCAGCCCAGCCCTGTAGCAGTAACCCAGCCCTGTAGCAGTAATCCAGCCCAGCCCTGTAGCAGTAACCCAGCCCTGTAACAGTAACCCAGCCCTGTAACAGTAACCCAGCCCTGTAGCAGTAACCCAGCCCTGTAGCAGTAACCCAGCCCTGTAGCAGTAACCCGGCCCTGTAGCAGTAACCCGGCCCTGTAGCAGTAACCCGGCCCTGTAGCAGTAACCCAGCGCTGTAGCAGTGACCCAGCCCTGTAGCAGTAACCCAGCCCTGTAACAGTAACCCAGCCCTGTAGCAGTAAACCAGCTCTGTAGCAGTAACCCAGCCCTGTAGCAGTAACCCAGCCCTGTAGCAGTAACCCAGCCCTGTAGCAGTAACCCAGCCCTGTAGCAGTAACCCTGCCCTGTAGCAGTAACCCTGCCCTGTAGCAGTAACCCAGCCCTGTAGCAGTAACCCAGCCCTGTAGCAGTAACCCAGCCCTGTAGCAGTAACCCAGCCCTGTAGCAGTAACCCAGCCCTGTAGCAGTAACCCAGCCCTGTAGCAGTAACCCAGCCCTGTAACAGTAACCCAGCCCTGTAGCAGTAACCCAGCCCTGTAGCAGTAACCCAGCCCTGTAGCAGTAACCCAGCCCTGTAGCAGTAACCCAGCCCTGTAGCAGTGACCCAGCCCTGTAGCAGTAACCCAGCCCTGTAGCAGTAACCCAGCCCTGTAGCAGTAACCCAGCCCAGCCCTGTAGCAGTAAACCAGCCCTGTAGCAGTAACCCAGCCCTGAAGCAGTAACCCAGCCCTGTAGCAGTAACCCAGCCCTGAAGCAGTAACCCAGTGCAGCCCTGTAGCAGTAACCCAGCCCTGTAGCAGTAACCCAGCCCTGTAGCAGTAACCCAGTCCTGTAGCAGTAACCCAGCCCTGTAGCAGTAACCCAGCCCTGTAGCAGTAACCCAGCCCTGTAGCAGTAACCCAGCCCAGCCCTGTAGCAGTAACCCAGCCCTGTAGCAGTAACCCAGCCCAGTAACAGTAACCCAGCCCTGTAACAGTAAACCAGCCCTGTAGCAGTAACCCAGCCCTGTAGCAGTAACCCAGCCCTGTAGCAGTAACCCAGTCCTGTAGCAGTAACCCAGCCCTGTAGCAGTAACCCTGCCCTGTAGCAGTAACCCAGCCCTGTAGCAGTAACCCAGCCCTGTAGCAGTAACCCAGCCCTGTAGCAGTAACCCAGCCCTGTAGCAGTAACCCTGCCCTGTAGCAGTAACCCAGCCCTGTAGCAGTAACCCAGCCCTGTAGCAGTAACCCAGTCCTGTAGCAGTAACCCAGCCCTGTAGCAGTAACCCTGCCCTGTAGCAGTAACCCAGCCCTGTAGCAGTAACCCAGCCCTGTAGCAGTAACCCAGCCCTGTAGCAGTAACCCTGCCCTGTAGCAGTAACCCAGCCCTGTAGCAGTAACCCAGCCCTGTAGCAGTAACCCAGCCCTGTAGCAGTAACCCAGCCCCGTAGCAGTAACCCAGCCCTGTAGCAGTAACCCAGCCCTGTAGCAGTAACCCAGCCCTGTAACAGTAACCCAGCCCTGTAGCAGTAACCCAGCCCTGTAGCAGTAACCCAGCCCTGTAGCAGTAACCCAGCCCTGTAACAGTAACCCAGCCCTGTAACAGTAACCCAGCCCAGCCCTGTAGCAGTAACCCAGCCCTGTAGCAGTAACCCAGCCCAGCCCTGTAGCAGTAACCCAGCCCTGTAGCAGTAACCCAGCCCTGTAGCAGTAACCCAGCCATGTAGCAGTAACCCAGCCCTGTAGCAGTAACCCAGCCCTGTAGCAGTAACCCAGCCCTGTAGCAGTAACCCAGCCCTGTAGCAGTAACCCAGCCATGTAGCAGTAACCTAGCCCTGTAGCAGTAACCCAGCCCTGTAGCAGTAACCCATCCCTGTAGCAGTAACCCAGCCCTGTAGCAGTAACCCAGCCCTGTAGCAGTAACCCAGCCCTGTAGCAGTAACCCAGCCCTGTAGCAGTAACCCAGCCCTGTAGCAGTAACCCAGCCCATCCCTGTAGCAGTAACCCAGCCCTGTAGCAGTAACTCAGCCCTGTAGCAGTAACCCAGCCCTGTAACAGTAACCCAGCCCTGTAGCAGTAACCCAGCCCTGTAGCAGTAACCCAGCCCTGTAGCAGTAACCCAGCCCTGCAGCAGTAACCCAGCCCTGTAGCAGTAACCCAGCCCTGTAGCAGTAACCCAGCCCTGCAGCAGTAACCCAGCCCTGTAGCAGTAACCCAGCCCTGTAGCAGTAACCCAGCCCAGCCCTGTAGCAGTAACCCAGCCCTGTAACAGTAACCCAGCCCTGTAGCAGTAACCCAGCCCTGTAGCAGTAACCCAGCCCTGTAGCAGTAACCCAGCCCAGCCCTGTAGCAGTAACCCAGCCCTGTAGCAGTAACCCAGCCCTGTAGCAGTAACCCAGTCCTGTAGCAGTAACCCAGCCCTGTAGCAGTGACCCAGCCCTGTAGCAGTAACCCAGCCCTGTAGCAGTAACCCAGCCCAGCCCTGTAGCAGTAACCCAGCCCTGTAGCAGTAACCCAGCCCAGCCCTGTAGCAGTAACCCAGCCCTGTAGCAGTAACCCAGCCCTGTAGCAGTAACCCAGCCCTGTAGCAGTAACCCAGCCCTGTAGCAGTAACCCAGCCCTGTAGCAGTAACCCAGCCCTGTAGCAGTAACCCAGCCCTGTAGCAGTAACCCAGCCCTGTAGCAGTAACCCAGCCCTGTAGCAGTAACCCAGCCCTGTAGCAGTAACCCAGCCCTGTAGCAGTAACCCAGTCCTGTAGCAGTAACCCAGCCCTGTAGCAGTAACCAAGCCCTGTAGCAGTAACCCAGCCCTGTAGCAGTAACCCAGCCCAGCCCTGTAGCAGTAACCCAGCCCTGTAGCAGTAACTCAGCCCTGTAGCAGTAACCCAGCCCTGTAGCAGTAACCCAGCCCTGTAGCAGTAACCCAGCCCTGTAGCAGTAACCCAGCCCTGTAGCAGTAACCCAGCCCTGTAGCAGTAACCCAGCCCTGTAGCAGTAACCCAGCCCTGTAGCAGTAACCCAGCCCAGCCCTGTAGCAGTAACCCAGCCCTGTAGCAGTAACCCACCCCAGTAACAGTAACCCAGCCCTGTAACAGTAAACCAGCCCTGTAGCAGTAACCCAGCCCTGTAGCAGTAACCCAGCCCTGTAGCAGTAACCCAGTCCTGTAGCAGTAACCCAGCCCTGTAGCAGTAACCCTGCCCTGTAGCAGTAACCCAGCCCTGTAGCAGTAACCCAGCCCTGTAGCAGTAACCCAGCCCTGTAGCAGTAACCCTGCCCTGTAGCAGTAACCCAGCCCTGTAGCAGTAACCCAGCCCTGTAGCAGTAACCCAGTCCTGTAGCAGTAACCCAGCCCTGTAGCAGTAACCCAGCCCAGCCCTGTAGCAGTAACCCAGCCCTGTAGCAGTAACCCAGCCCAGTAACAGTAACCCAGCCCTGTAACAGTAAACCAGCCCTGTAGCAGTAACCCAGCCCTGTAGCAGTAACCCAGCCCTGTAGCAGTAACCCAGTCCTGTAGCAGTAACCCAGCCCTGTAGCAGTAACCCTGCCCTGTAGCAGTAACCCAGCCCTGTAGCAGTAACCCAGCCCTGTAGCAGTAACCCAGCCCTGTAGCAGTAACCCTGCCCTGTAGCAGTAACCCAGCCCTGTAGCAGTAACCCAGCCCTGTAGCAGTAACCCAGTCCTGTAGCAGTAACCCAGCCCTGTAGCAGTAACCCAGCCCTGTAGCAGTAACTCAGCCCTGTAGCAGTAACCCAGCCCTGTAGCAGTAACCCAGCCCTGTAGCAGTAACCCAGCCCTGTAGCAGTAACCCAGCCCTGTAGCAGTAACCCAGCCCTGTAGCAGTAACCCAGCCCTGTAGCAGTAACCCAGCCCTGTAGCAGTAACCCAGCCCAGCCCTGTAGCAGTAACCCAGCCCTGTAGCAGTAACCCAGCCCAGTAACAGTAACCCAGCCCTGTAACAGTAAACCAGCCCTGTAGCAGTAACCCAGCCCTGTAGCAGTAACCCAGCCCTGTAGCAGTAACCCAGTCCTGTAGCAGTAACCCAGCCCTGTAGCAGTAACCCTGCCCTGTAGCAGTAACCCAGCCCTGTAGCAGTAACCCAGCCCTGTAGCAGTAACCCAGCCCTGTAGCAGTAACCCTGCCCTGTAGCAGTAACCCAGCCCTGTAGCAGTAACCCAGCCCTGTAGCAGTAACCCAGTCCTGTAGCAGTAACCCAGCCCTGTAGCAGTAACCCTGCCCTGTAGCAGTAACCCAGCCCTGTAGCAGTAACCCAGCCCTGTAGCAGTAACCCAGCCCTGTAGCAGTAACCCTGCCCTGTAGCAGTAACCCAGCCCTGTAGCAGTAACCCAGCCCTGTAGCAGTAACCCAGCCCTGTAGCAGTAACCCAGCCCCGTAGCAGTAACCCAGCCCTGTAGCAGTAACCCAGCCCTGTAGCAGTAACCCAGCCCTGTAACAGTAACCCAGCCCTGTAGCAGTAACCCAGCCCTGTAGCAGTAACCCAGCCCTGTAGCAGTAACCCAGCCCTGTAACAGTAACCCAGCCCTGTAACAGTAACCCAGCCCAGCCCTGTAGCAGTAACCCAGCCCTGTAGCAGTAACCCAGCCCAGCCCTGTAGCAGTAACCCAGCCCTGTAGCAGTAACCCAGCCCTGTAGCAGTAACCCAGCCATGTAGCAGTAACCCAGCCCTGTAGCAGTAACCCAGCCCTGTAGCAGTAACCCAGCCCTGTAGCAGTAACCCAGCCCTGTAGCAGTAACCCAGCCATGTAGCAGTAACCTAGCCCTGTAGCAGTAACCCAGCCCTGTAGCAGTAACCCAGCCCAGCCCTGTAGCAGTAACCCAGCCCTGTAGCAGTAACCCTGCCCTGTAGCAGTAACCCAGCCCTGTAGCAGTAACCCAGCCCTGTAGCAGTAACCCAGTCCTGTAGCAGTAACCCAGCCCTGTAGCAGTAACCCTGCCCTGTAGCAGTAACCCAGCCCTGTAGCAGTAACCCAGCCCTGTAGCAGTAACCCAGCCCTGTAGCAGTAACCCTGCCCTGTAGCAGTAACCCAGCCCTGTAGCAGTAACCCAGCCCTGTAGCAGTAACCCAGCCCTGTAGCAGTAACCCAGCCCCGTAGCAGTAACCCAGCCCTGTAGCAGTAACCCAGCCCTGTAGCAGTAACCCAGCCCTGTAACAGTAACCCAGCCCTGTAGCAGTAACCCAGCCCTGTAGCAGTAACCCAGCCCTGTAGCAGTAACCCAGCCCTGTAACAGTAACCCAGCCCTGTAACAGTAACCCAGCCCAGCCCTGTAGCAGTAACCCAGCCCTGTAGCAGTAACCCAGCCCAGCCCTGTAGCAGTAACCCAGCCCTGTAGCAGTAACCCAGCCCTGTAGCAGTAACCCAGCCCTGTAGCAGTAACCCAGCCCTGTAGCAGTAACCCAGCCATGTAGCAGTAACCTAGCCCTGTAGCAGTAACCCAGCCCTGTAGCAGTAACCCATCCCTGTAGCAGTAACCCAGCCCTGTAGCAGTAACCCAGCCCTGTAGCAGTAACCCAGCCCTGTAGCAGTAACCCAGCCCTGTAGCAGTAACCCAGCCCTGTAGCAGTAACCCAGCCCAGCCCTGTAGCAGTAACCCAGCCCTGTAGCAGTAACTCAGCCCTGTAGCAGTAACCCAGCCCTGTAACAGTAACCCAGCCCTGTAGCAGTAACCCAGCCCTGTAGCAGTAACCCAGCCCTGTAGCAGTAACCCAGCCCTGCAGCAGTAACCCAGCCCTGTAGCAGTAACCCAGCCCTGTAGCAGTAACCCAGCCCTGCAGCAGTAACCCAGCCCTGTAGCAGTAACCCAGCCCTGTAGCAGTAACCCAGCCCAGCCCTGTAGCAGTAACCCAGCCCTGTAACAGTAACCCAGCCCTGTAGCAGTAACCCAGCCCTGTAGCAGTAACCCAGCCCTGTAGCAGTAACCCAGCCCAGCCCTGTAGCAGTAACCCAGCCCTGTAGCAGTAACCCAGCCCTGTAGCAGTAACCCAGTCCTGTAGCAGTAACCCAGCCCTGTAGCAGTGACCCAGCCCTGTAGCAGTAACCCAGCCCTGTAGCAGTAACCCAGCCCAGCCCTGTAGCAGTAACCCAGCCCTGTAGCAGTAACCCAGCCCAGCCCTGTAGCAGTAACCCAGCCCTGTAGCAGTAACCCAGCCCTGTAGCAGTAACCCAGCCCTGTAGCAGTAACCCAGCCCTGTAGCAGTAACCCAGCCCTGTAGCAGTAACCCAGCCCTGTAGCAGTAACCCAGCCCAGCCCTGTAGCAGTAACCCAGCCCTGTAGCAGTAACCCAGCCCTGTAGCAGTAACCCAGCCCTGTAGCAGTAACCCAGCCCTGTAGCAGTAACCCAGCCCTGTAGCAGTAACCCAGTCCTGTAGCAGTAACCCAGCCCTGTAGCAGTAACCCAGCCCTGTAGCAGTAACCCAGCCCTGTAGCAGTAACCCAGCCCAGCCCTGTAGCAGTAACCCAGCCCTGTAGCAGTAACTCAGCCCTGTAGCAGTAACCCAGCCCTGTAGCAGTAACCCAGCCCTGTAGCAGTAACCCAGCCCTGTAGCAGTAACCCAGCCCTGTAGCAGTAACCCAGCCCTGTAGCAGTAACCCAGCCCTGTAGCAGTAACCCAGCCCTGTAGCAGTAACCCAGCCCTGTAGCAGTAACCCAGCCCAGCCCTGTAGCAGTAACCCAGCCCTGTAGCAGTAACTCAGCCCTGTAGCAGTAACCCAGCCCTGTAACAGTAACCCAGCCCTGTAGCAGTAACCCAGCCCTGTAGCAATAACCCAGCCCTGTAGCAGTGACCCAGCCCTGCAGCAGTAACCCAGCCCTGTAGCAGTAACCCAGCCCTGTAGCAGTAACCCAGCCCTGCAGCAGTAACCCAGCCCTGTAGCAGTAACCCAGCCCTGTAGCAGTAACCCAGTCCTGTAGCAGTAACCCAGCCCTGTATTAGTGACCCAGCCCTGTAGCAGTAACCCAGCCCTGTAGCAGTAACCCAGCCCAGCCCTGTAGCAGTAACCCAGCCCTGTAGCAGTAACCCAGCCCAGCCCTGTAGCAGTAACCCAGCCCTGTAGCAGTAACCCAGCCCTGTAGCAGTAACCCAGCCCTGTAGCAGTAACCCAGCCCTGTAGCAGTAACCCAGCCCTGTAGCAGTAACCCAGCCCTGTAGCAGTAACCCAGCCCAGCCCTGTAGCAGTAACCCAGCCCTGTAGCAGTAACCCAGCCCTGTAGCAGTAACCCAGCCCTGTAGCAGTAACCCAGCCCTGTAGCAGTAACCCAGCCCTGTAGCAGTAACCCAGTCCTGTAGCAGTAACCCAGCCCTGTAGCAGTAACCCAGCCCTGTAGCAGTAACCCAGCCCTGTAGCAGTAACCCAGCCCAGCCCTGTAGCAGTAACCCAGCCCTGTAGCAGTAACCCAGCCCTGTAGCAGTAACCCAGCCCTGTAGCAGTAACCCAGCCCTGTAGCAGTAACCCAGCCCTGTAGCAGTAACCCAGCCCTGTAGCAGTAACCCAGTCCTGTAGCAGTAACCCAGCCCTGTAGCAGTAACCCAGCCCTGTAGCAGTAACCCAGCCCTGTAGCAGTAACCCAGCCCAGCCCTGTAGCAGTAACCCAGCCCTGTAGCAGTAACTCAGCCCTGTAGCAGTAACCCAGCCCTGTAGCAGTAACCCAGCCCTGTAGCAGTAACCCAGCCCTGTAGCAGTAACCCAGCCCTGTAGCAGTAACCCAGCCCTGTAGCAGTAACCCAGCCCCATAGCAGTAACCCAGCCCCGTAGCAGTAACCCAGCCCCGTAGCAGTAACCCAGCCCTGTAACAGTAACCCAGCCCTGTAGCAGTAACCCAGCCCTGTAACAGTAACCCAGCCCTGTAGCAGTAACCCAGCCCTGTAGCAGTAACCCAGCCCTGTAGCAGTAACCCAGCCCAGCCCTGTAGCAGTAACCCAGCCCTGTAGCAGTAACCCAGCCCTGTAGCAGTAACCCAGCCCTGTAGCAGTAACCCAGCCCTGTAGCAGTAACCCAGTCCTGTAGCAGTAACCCAGCCCTGTAGCAGTAACCCAGCCCTGTAGCAGTAACCCAGTCCTGTAGCAGTAACCCAGTCCTGTAGCAGTAACCCAGCCCTGTAGCAGTAACCCAGCCCTGTAGCAGTAACCCAGCCCAGCCCTGTAGCAGTAACCCAGCCCTGTAGCAGTAACCCAGCCCTGTAGCAGTAACCCTGCCCTGTAGCAGTAACCCAGCCCTGTAGCAGTAACCCAGTCCTGTAGCAGTAACCCAGCCCTGTAGCAGTAACCCAGCAGTGTAGCTGTAACCCAGCCCTGTAGCAGTAACCCAGCCCCGTAGCAGTAACCCAGCCCTGTAGCAGTAACCCAGCCCTGTAGCAGTAACCCAGCCCTGTAGCAGTAACCCAGCCCTGTAGCAGTAACCCAGCCCTGTAGCAGTAACCCAGCCCAGCCCTGTAGCAGTAACCCAGCCCTGTAGCAGTAACCCAGCCCAGCCCTGTAGCAGTAACCCAGCCCTGTAACAGTAACCCAGCCCTGTAGCAGTAACCCAGCCCTGTAGCAGTAACCCAGCCCTGTAGCAGTAACCCAGCCCAGCCCTGTAGCAGTAACCCAGCCCTGTAGCAGTAACCCAGCCCTGTAACAGTAACCCAGCCCTGTAGCAGTAACCCAGCCCTGTAGCAGTAACCCAGCCCTGTAGCAGTAACCCAGCCCAGCCCTGTAGCAGTAACCCAGCCCTGTAGCAGTAACCCAGCCCAGCCCTGTAGCAGTAACCCAGCCCTGTAACAGTAACCCAGCCCTGTAACAGTAACCCAGCCCTGTAGCAGTAACCCAGCCCTGTAGCAGTAACCCGGCCCTGTAGCAGTAACCCGGCCCTGTAGCAGTAACCCGGCCCTGTAGCAGTAACCCAGCCCTGTAGCAGTAACCCAGCCCTGTAGCAGTAACCCAGCCCTGTAGCAGTAACCCTGCCCTGTAGCAGTAACCCAGCCCTGTAGCAGTAACCCAGCCCTGTAGCAGTAACCCAGCCCTGTAGCAGTAACCCAGCCCTGTAGCAGTAACCCAGCCCTGTAGCAGTAACCCAGCCCTGTAGCAGTAACCCAGCCCTGTAGCAGTAACCCAGCCCTGTAGCAGTAACCCAGCCCTGTAGCAGTAGCCCAGCCCTGTAGCAGTAACCCAGCCCTGTAACAGTAACCCAGCCCTGTAGCAGTAACCCAGCCCTGTAGCAGTAACCCAGCCCTGTAGCAGTAACCCAGCCCTGTAGCAGTGACCCAGCCCTGTAGCAGTAACCCAGCCCTGTAGCAGTAACCCAGCCCTGTAGCAGTAACCCAGCCCAGCCCTGTAGCAGTAAACCAGCCCTGTAGCAGTAACCCAGCCCTGTAGCAGTAACCCAGCCCTGTAGCAGTAACCCAGTGCAGCCCTGTAGCAGTAACCCAGCCCTGTAGCAGTAACCCAGCCCTGTAGCAGTAACCCAGTCCTGTAGCAGTAACCCAGCCCTGTAGCAGTAACCCAGCCCTGTAGCAGTAACCCAGCCCTGTAGCAGTAACCCAGCCCAGCCCTGTAGCAGTAACCCAGCCCTGTAGCAGTAACCCAGCCCAGTAACAGTAACCCAGCCCTGTAACAGTAACCCAGCCCTGTAGCAGTAACCCAGCCCTGTAGCAGTAACCCAGCTCTGTAGCAGTAACCCAGTCCTGTAGCAGTAACCCAGCCCTGTAGCAGTAACCCTGCCCTGTAGCAGTAACCCAGCCCTGTAGCAGTAACCCAGCCCTGTAGCAGTAACCCAGCCCTGTAGCAGTAACCCTGCCCTGTAGCAGTAACCCAGCCCTGTAGCAGTAACCCAGCCCTGTAGCAGTAACCCAGCCCTGTAGCAGTAACCCAGCCCTGTAGCAGTAACCCAGCCCTGTAGCAGTAACCCAGCCCTGTAGCAGTAACCCAGCCCTGTAACAGTAACCCAGCCCAGCCCTGTAGCAGTAACCCAGCCCTGTAGCAGTAACCCAGCCCTGTAGCAGTAACCCAGCCCTGTAGCAGTAACCCAGCCCTGTAGCAGTAACCCAGCCCTGTAGCAGTAACCCAGCCATGTAGCAGTAACCTAGCCCTGTAGCAGTAACCCAGCCCTGTAGCAGTAACCCATCCCTGTAGCAGTAACCCAGCCCTGTAGCAGTAACCCAGCCCTGTAGCAGTAACCCAGCCCTGTAGCAGTAACCCAGCCCTGTAGCAGTAACCCAGCCCTGTAGCAGTAACCCAGCCCAACCCTGTAGCAGTAACCCAGCCCTGTAGCAGTAACCCAGCCCTGTAGCAGTAACCCAGCCCTGTAACAGTAACCCAGCCCTGTAGCAGTAACCCAGCCCTGTAGCAGTAACCCAGCCCTGTAGCAGTAACCCAGCCCTGCAGCAGTAACCCAGTCCTGTAGCAGTAACCCAGCCCTGTAGCAGTAACCCAGCCCTGCAGCAGTAACCCAGCCCTGTAGCAGTAACCCAGCCCTGTAGCAGTAACCCAGCCCTGTAGCAGTAACCCAGCCCTGTAGCAGTAACCCAGCCCTGTAGCAGTAACCCAGCCCTGTAGCAGTAACCCAGCCCTGTAGCAGTAACCCAGCCCAGCCCTGTAGCAGTAACCCAGCCCAGCCCTGTAGCAGTAACCCAGCCCTGTAGCAGTAACCCAGCCCAGCCCTGTAGCAGTAACCCAGCCATGTAGCAGTAACCCAGCCCTGTAGCAGTAACCCAGCCCTGTAGCAGTAACCCAGCCCTGTAGCAGTAACCCAGCCCTGTAGCAGTAACCCAGCCCTGTAGCAGTAACCCAGACCAGCCCTGTAGCAGTAACCCAGCCCTGTAGCAGTAACCCAGCCCTGTAGCAGTAACCCAGTGCAGCCCTGTAGCAGTAACCCAGCCCTGTAGCAGTAACCCAGCCCTGTAGCAGTAACCCAGTCCTGTAGCAGTAACCCAGCCCTGTAGCAGTAACCCAGCCCTGTAGCAGTAACCCAGCCCTGTAGCAGTAACCCAGCCCAGCCCTGTAGCAGTAACCCAGCCCTGTAGCAGTAACCCAGCCCAGTAACAGTAACCCAGCCCTGTAACAGTAACCCAGCCCTGTAGCAGTAACCCAGCCCTGTAGCAGTAACCCAGCCCTGTAGCAGTAACCCAGCCCTGTAGCAGTAACCCAGCCCTGTAGCAGTAACCCAGCCCTGTAACAGTAACCCAGCCCTGTAACAGTAACCCAGCCCAGCCCTGTAGCAGTAACCCAGCCCTGTAGCAGTAACCCAGCCCAGCCCTGTAGCAGTAACCCAGCCCTGTAGCAGTAACCCAGCCCTGTAGCAGTAACCCAGCCCTGTAGCAGTAACCCAGCCCTGTAGCAGTAACCCAGCCCTGTAGCAGTAACCCAGCCCTGTAGCAGTAACCTAGCCCTGTAGCAGTAACCCAGCCCTGTAGCAGTAACCCATCCCTGTAGCAGTAACCCAGCCCTGTAGCAGTAACCCAGCCCTGTAGCAGTAACCCTGCCCTGTAGCAGTAACCCAGCCCTGTAGCAGTAACCCAGCCCTGTAGCAGTAACCCAGCCCAGCCCTGTAGCAGTAACCCAGCCCTGTAGCAGTAACCCAGCCCTGTAGCAGTAACCCAGCCCTGTAACAGTAACCCAGCCCTGTAGCAGTAACCCAGCCCTGTAGCAGTAACCCAGCCCTGTAGCAGTAACCCAGCCCTGCAGCAGTAACCCAGTCCTGTAGCAGTAACCCAGCCCTGTAGCAGTAACCCAGCCCTGCAGCAGTAACCCAGCCCTGTAGCAGTAACCCAGCCCTGTAGCAGTAACCCAGCCCAGCCCTGTAGCAGTAACCCAGCCCTGTAACAGTAACCCAGCCCTGTAGCAGTAACCCAGCCCTGTAGCAGTAACCCAGCCCTGTAGCAGTAACCCAGCCCAGCCCTGTAGCAGTAACCCAGCCCAGCCCTGTAGCAGTAACCCAGCCCTGTAGCAGTAACCCAGCCCAGCCCTGTAGCAGTAACCCAGCCCTGTAGCAGTAACCCAGCCCTGTAGCAGTAACCCAGCCCTGTAGCAGTAACCCAGCCCTGTAGCAGTAACCCAGCCCTGTAGCAGTAACCCAGCCCTGTAGCAGTAACCCAGCCCAGCCCTGTAGCAGTAACCCAGCCCTGTAGCAGTAACCCAGCCCTGTAGCAGTAACCCAGCCCTGTAGCAGTAACCCAGTGCAGCCCTGTAGCAGTAACCCAGCCCTGTAGCAGTAACCCAGCCCTGTAGCAGTAACCCAGTCCTGTAGCAGTAACCCAGCCCTGTAGCAGTAACCCAGCCCTGTAGCAGTAACCCAGCCCTGTAGCAGTAACCCAGCCCAGCCCTGTAGCAGTAACCCAGCCCTGTAGCAGTAACCCAGCCCAGTAACAGTAACCCAGCCCTGTAACAGTAACCCAGCCCTGTAGCAGTAACCCAGCCCTGTAGCAGTAACCCAGCCCTGTAGCAGTAACCCAGCCCTGTAGCAGTAACCCAGCCCTGTAGCAGTAACCCAGCCCTGTAGCAGTAACCCAGCCCTGTAGCAGTATCCCAGCCCTGTAGCAGTAACCCAGCCCTGTAGCAGTAGCCCTGCCCTGTAGCAGTAACCCAGCCCTGTAGCAGTAACCCAGCCCTGTAGCAGTAACCCAGCCCTGTAGCAGTAACCCAGCCCCGTAGCAGTAACCCAGCCCTGTAGCAGTAACCCAGCCCTGTAGCAGTAACCCAGCCCTGTAACAGTAACCCAGCCCTGTAGCAGTAACCCAGCCCTGTAGCAGTAACCCAGCCCTGTAACAGTAACCCAGCCCTGTAACAGTAACCCAGCCCTGTAACAGTAACCCAGCCCAGCCCTGTAGCAGTAACCCAGCCCTGTAGCAGTAACCCAGCCCAGCCCTGTAGCAGTAACCCAGCCCTGTAGCAGTAACCCAGCCCTGTAGCAGTAACCCAGCCCTGTAGCAGTAGCCCAGCCCTGTAGCAGTAACCCAGCCCTGTAGCAGTAACCCAGCCCTGTAGCAGTAACCCAGCCATGTAGCAGTAACCCAGCCCTGTAGCAGTAACCCAGCCCTGTAGCAGTAACCCATCCCTGTAGCAGTAACCCAGCCCTGTAGCAGTAACCCAGCCCTGTAGCAGTAACCCAGCCCTGTAGCAGTAACCCAGCCCTGTAGCAGTAACCCAGCCCAGCCCTGTAGCAGTAACCCAGCCCTGTAGCAGTAACCCAGCCCTGTAGCAGTAACCCAGCCCTGTAACAGTAGCCCAGCCCTGTAGCAGTAACCCAGCCCTGTAGCAGTAACCCAGCCCTGTAGCAGTAACCCAGCCCTGCAGCAGTAACCCAGCCATGTAGCAGTAACCCAGCCCTGTAGCAGTAACCCAGCCCTGCAGCAGTAACCCAGCCCTGTAGCAGTAACCCAGCCCTGTAGCAGTAACCCAGCCCAGCCCTGTAGCAGTAACCCAGCCCTGTAACAGTAACCCAGCCCTGTAGCAGTAACCCAGCCCTGTAGCAGTAACCCAGCCCTGTAGCAGTAACCCAGCCCAGCCCTGTAGCAGTAACCCAGCCCTGTAGCAGTAACCCAGCCCTGTAGCAGTAACCCAGCCCTGTAGCAGTAACCCAGCCCTGTAGCAGTAACCCAGCCCTGTAGCAGTAACCCAGCCCAGCCCTGTAGCAGTAACCCAGCCCTGTAGCAGTAACCCAGCCCAGCCCTGTAGCAGTAACCCAGCCCAGCCCTGTAGCAGTAACCCAGCCCTGTAACAGTAACCCAGCCCTGTAGCAGTAACCCAGCCCTGTAGCAGTAACCCAGCCCTGTAGCAGTAACCCAGCCATGTAGCAGTAACCCAGCCCTGTAGCAGTAACCCAGCCCTGTAGCAGTAACCCAGCCCTGTAGCAGTAACCCAGCCCTGTAGCAGTAACCCAGCCCTGTAGCAGTAACCCAGCGCTGTAGCAGTAACCCAGCCCTGTACCAGTAACCCAGCCCAGCCCTGTAGCAGTAACCCAGCCATGTAGCAGTAACCCAGCCCTGTAGCAGTAACCCAGCCCTGTAGCAGTAACCCAGCCCTGTAGCAGTAACCCAGCCCTGTAGCAGTAACCCAGCCCGGCCCTGTAGCAGTAACCCAGCCCTGTAGCAGTATCCCAGTCCTGTAGCAGTAACCCAGCCCAGTAGCAGTAACCCAGCCCTGTAGCAGTAACCCAGCCCTGTAGCAGTAACCCAGCCCAGCCCTGTAACAGTAACCCAGCCCTGTAGCAGTAACCCAGCCCTGTAGCAGTAACCCAGCCCTATAGCAGTAACCCAGCCCTGTAGCAGTAACCCAGCCCAGCCCTGTAGCAGTAACCCAGCCCTGTAGCAGTAACCCAGCCCTGTAGCAGTAACCCAGCCCTGTAGCAGTAACCCAGCCCTGTAGCAGTAACCCAGCCCTGTAGCAGTAACCCAGCCCTGTAGCAGTAACCCAGCCCAGCCCTGTAGCAGTAACACAGCACTGTAGCAGTAACCCAGCCCAGCCCTGTAGCAGTAACCCAGCCCAGCCCTGTAGCAGTAACCCAGCCCTGTAACAGTAACCCAGCCCTGTAGCAGTAACCCAGCCCTGTAGCAGTAACCCAGCCCTGTAGCAGTAACCCAGCCCTGTAGCAGTAACCCAGCCCTGTAGCAGTAACCCAGCCCTGTAGCAGTAACCCAGCCCTGTAGCAGTAACCCAGCCCTGTAGCAGTAACCCAGCGCTGTAGCAGTAACCCAGCCCTGTACCAGTAACCCAGCCCAGCCCTGTAGCAGTAACCCAGCCCTGTAGCAGTAACCCAGCCATGTAGCAGTAACCCAGCCCTGTAGCAGTAACCCAGCCCTGTAGCAGTAACCCAGCCCTGTAGCAGTAACCCAGCCCTGTAGCAGTAACCCAGCCCGGCCCTGTAGCAGTAACCCAGCCCTGTAGCAGTAACCCAGTCCTGTAGCAGTAACCCAGCCCTGTAGCAGTAACCCAGCCCTGTAGCAGTAACCCAGCCCTGTAGCAGTAACCCAGCCCAGCCCTGTAACAGTAACCCAGCCCTGTAGCAGTAACCCAGCCCTGTAGCAGTAACCCAGCCCTATAGCAGTAACCCAGCCCTGTAGCAGTAACCCAGCCCATTCCTGTAGCAGTAACCCAGCCCTGTAGCAGTAACCCAGCCCAGCCCTGTAGCAGTAACCCAGCCCTGTAGCAGTAACCCAGCCCTGTAGCAATAACCCTGCCCTGTAGCAGTAACCCAGCCCTGTAACAGTAACCCAGCCCTGTAACAGTAACCCAGCCCTGTAGCAGTAACCCAGCCCTGTAACAGTAACCCAGCCCTGTAGCAGTAACCCAGCCCTGTAGCAGTAACCCAGCCCTGTTGCAGTAACCCAGCCCTGTAGCAGTAACCCAGCCCTGTAGCAGTAACCCAGCCCAGCCCTGTAGCAGTAACCCAGCCCTGTAGCAGTAACCCAGCCCAGTAACAGTAACCCAGCCCTGTAACAGTAACCCAGCCCTGTAGCAGTAACCCAGCCCTGTAGCAGTAACCCAGCCCTGTAGCAGTAACCCAGTCCTGTAGCAGTAACCCAGCCCTGTAGCAGTAACCCAGCCCAGCCCTGTAGCAGTAACCCAGCCCTGTAGCAGTAACCCAGCCCTGCAGCAGTAACCCAGCCATGTAGCAGTAACCCAGCCCTGTAGCAGTAACCCAGCCCTGCAGCAGTAACCCAGCCCTGTAGCAGTAACCCAGCCCTGTAGCAGTAACCCAGCCCAGCCCTGTAGCAGTAACCCAGCCCTGTAACAGTAACCCAGCCCTGTAGCAGTAACCCAGCCCTGTAGCAGTAACCCAGCCCTGTAGCAGTAACCCAGCCCAGCCCTGTAGCAGTAACCCAGCCCTGTAGCAGTAACCCAGCCCTGTAGCAGTAACCCAGCCCTGTAGCAGTAACCCAGCCCTGTAGCAGTAACCCAGCCCTGTAGCAGTAACCCAGCCCAGCCCTGTAGCAGTAACCCAGCCCTGTAGCAGTAACCCAGCCCAGCCCTGTAGCAGTAACCCAGCCCAGCCCTGTAGCAGTAACCCAGCCCTGTAACAGTAACCCAGCCCTGTAGCAGTAACCCAGCCCTGTAGCAGTAACCCAGCCCTGTAGCAGTAACCCAGCCCTGTAGCAGTAACCCAGCCCTGTAGCAGTAACCCAGCCCTGTAGCAGTAACCCAGCCCTGTAGCAGTAACCCAGCGCTGTAGCAGTAACCCAGCCCTGTACCAGTAACCCAGCCCAGCCCTGTAGCAGTAACCCAGCCCTGTAGCAGTAACCCAGCCCTATAGCAGTAACCCAGCCCTGTAGCAGTAACCCAGCCCAGCCCTGTAGCAGTAACCCAGCCCTGTAGCAGTAACCCAGCCCTATAGCAGTAACCCAGCCCTGTAGCAGTAACCCAGCCCTGTAGCAGTAACCCAGCCCTGTAGCAGTAACCCAGCCCTGTAGCAGTAACCCAGCCCAGCCCTGTAGCAGTAACCCAGCCCTGTAGCAGTAACCCAGCCCAGCCCTGTAGCAGTAACCCAGCCCTGTAGCAGTAACCCAGCCCTATAGCAGTAACCCAGCCCTGTAGCAGTAACCCAGCCCAGCCCTGTAGCAGTAACCCAGCCCTGTAGCAGTAACCCAGCCCTGTAGCAGTAACCCAGCCCTGTAGCAGTAACCCAGCCCTGTAGCAGTAACCCAGCCCTGTAGCAGTAACCCAGCCCTGTAGCAGTAACCCAGCCCAGCCCTGTAGCAGTAACCCAGCCCTGTAGCAGTAACCCAGCCCAGCCCTGTAGTAGTAACCCAGCCCAGCCCTGTAGCAGTAACCCAGCCCTGTAACAGTAACCCAGCCCTGTAGCAGTAACCCAGCCCTGTAGCAGTAACCCAGCCCTGTAGCAGTAACCCAGCCCTGTAGCAGTAACCCAGCCCTGTAGCAGTAACCCAGCCCTGTAGCAGTAACCCAGCCCAGCCCTGTAGCAGTAACCCAGCCCTGTAGCAGTAACCCAGCCCAGCCCTGTAGCAGTAACCCAGCCCAGCCCTGTAGCAGTAACCCAGCCCTGTAACAGTAACCCAGCCCTGTAGCAGTAACCCAGCCCTGTAGCAGTAACCCAGCCCTGTAGCAGTAACCCAGCCCTGTAGCAGTAACCCAGCCCAGCCCTGTAGCAGTAAACCAGCCCTGTAGCAGTAACCCAGCCCTGTAGCAGTAACCCAGCCCTGTAGCAGTAACCCAGCCCTGTAGCAGTAACCCAGTGCAGCCCTGTAGCAGTAACCCAGCCCTGTAGCAGTAACCCAGCCCTGTAGCAGTAACCCAGTCCTGTAGCAGTAACCCAGCCCTGTAGCAGTAACCCAGCCCTGTAGCAGTAACCCAGCCCTGTAGCAGTAACCCAGCCCAGCCCTGTAGCAGTAACCCAGCCCTGTAGCAGTAACCCAGCCCAGTAACAGTAACCCAGCCCTGTAACAGTAACCCAGCCCTGTAGCAGTAACCCAGCCCTGTAGCAGTAACCCAGCTCTGTAGCAGTAACCCAGTCCTGTAGCAGTAACCCAGCCCTGTAGCAGTAACCCTGCCCTGTAGCAGTAACCCAGCCCTGTAGCAGTAACCCAGCCCTGTAGCAGTAACCCAGCCCTGTAGCAGTAACCCTGCCCTGTAGCAGTAACCCAGCCCTGTAGCAGTAACCCAGCCCTGTAGCAGTAACCCAGCCCTGTAGCAGTAACCCAGCCCTGTAGCAGTAACCCAGCCCTGTAGCAGTAACCCAGCCCTGTAGCAGTAACCCAGCCCTGTAACAGTAACCCAGCCCAGCCCTGTAGCAGTAACCCAGCCCTGTAGCAGTAACCCAGCCCTGTAGCAGTAACCCAGCCCTGTAGCAGTAACCCAGCCCTGTAGCAGTAACCCAGCCCTGTAGCAGTAACCCAGCCCTGTAGCAGTAACCCAGCCATGTAGCAGTAACCTAGCCCTGTAGCAGTAACCCAGCCCTGTAGCAGTAACCCATCCCTGTAGCAGTAACCCAGCCCTGTAGCAGTAACCCAGCCCTGTAGCAGTAACCCAGCCCTGTAGCAGTAACCCAGCCCTGTAGCAGTAACCCAGCCCTGTAGCAGTAACCCAGCCCAACCCTGTAGCAGTAACCCAGCCCTGTAGCAGTAACCCAGCCCTGTAGCAGTAACCCAGCCCTGTAACAGTAACCCAGCCCTGTAGCAGTAACCCAGCCCTGTAGCAGTAACCCAGCCCTGTAGCAGTAACCCAGCCCTGCAGCAGTAACCCAGTCCTGTAGCAGTAACCCAGCCCTGTAGCAGTAACCCAGCCCTGCAGCAGTAACCCAGCCCAGTAGCAGTAACCCAGCCCTGTAGCAGTAACCCAGCCCAGCCCTGTAGCAGTAACCCAGCCCTGTAACAGTAACCCAGCCCTGTAGCAGTAACCCAGCCCTGTAGCAGTAACCCAGCCGTGTAGCAGTAACCCAGCCCAGCCCTGTAGCAGTAACCCAGCCCTGTAGCAGTAACCCAGCCCTGTAGCAGTAACCCAGCCCTGTAGCAGTAACCCAGCCCTGTAGCAGTAACCCAGCCCTGTAGCAGTAACCCAGCCCTGTAGCAGTAACCCAGCCCTGTAGCAGTAACCCAGCCCAGCCCTGTAGCAGTAACCCAGCCCAGCCCTGTAGCAGTAACCCAGCCCTGTAGCAGTAACCCAGCCCAGCCCTGTAGCAGTAACCCAGCCATGTAGCAGTAACCCAGCCCTGTAGCAGTAACCCAGCCCTGTAGCAGTAACCCAGCCCTGTAGCAGTAACCCAGCCCTGTAGCAGTAACCCAGCCCTGTAGCAGTAACCCAGCCCTGTAGCAGTAACCCAGACCAGCCCTGTAGCAGTAACCCAGCCCTGTAGCAGTAACCCAGCCCTGTAGCAGTAACCCAGTGCAGCCCTGTAGCAGTAACCCAGCCCTGTAGCAGTAACCCAGCCCTGTAGCAGTAACCCAGTCCTGTAGCAGTAACCCAGCCCTGTAGCAGTAACCCAGCCCTGTAGCAGTAACCCAGCCCTGTAGCAGTAACCCAGCCCAGCCCTGTAGCAGTAACCCAGCCCTGTAGCAGTAACCCAGCCCAGTAACAGTAACCCAGCCCTGTAACAGTAACCCAGCCCTGTAGCAGTAACCCAGCCCTGTAGCAGTAACCCAGCCCTGTAGCAGTAACCCAGCCCTGTAGCAGTAACCCAGCCCTGTAGCAGTAACCCAGCCCTGTAACAGTAACCCAGCCCTGTAACAGTAACCCAGCCCAGCCCTGTAGCAGTAACCCAGCCCTGTAGCAGTAACCCAGCCCAGCCCTGTAGCAGTAACCCAGCCCTGTAGCAGTAACCCAGCCCTGTAGCAGTAACCCAGCCCTGTAGCAGTAACCCAGCCCTGTAGCAGTAACCCAGCCCTGTAGCAGTAACCCAGCCATGTAGCAGTAACCTAGCCCTGTAGCAGTAACCCAGCCCTGTAGCAGTAACCCATCCCTGTAGCAGTAACCCAGCCCTGTAGCAGTAACCCAGCCCTGTAGCAGTAACCCTGCCCTGTAGCAGTAACCCAGCCCTGTAGCAGTAACCCAGCCCTGTAGCAGTAACCCAGCCCAGCCCTGTAGCAGTAACCCAGCCCTGTAGCAGTAACCCAGCCCTGTAGCAGTAACCCAGCCCTGTAACAGTAACCCAGCCCTGTAGCAGTAACCCAGCCCTGTAGCAGTAACCCAGCCCTGTAGCAGTAACCCAGCCCTGCAGCAGTAACCCAGTCCTGTAGCAGTAACCCAGCCCTGTAGCAGTAACCCAGCCCTGCAGCAGTAACCCAGCCCTGTAGCAGTAACCCAGCCCTGTAGCAGTAACCCAGCCCAGCCCTGTAGCAGTAACCCAGCCCTGTAACAGTAACTCAGCCCTGTAGCAGTAACCCAGCCCTGTAACAGTAACCCAGCCCTGTAGCAGTAACCCAGCCCTGTAGCAGTAACCCAGCCCTGTAGCAGTAACCCAGCCCTGCAGCAGTAACCCAGCCCTGTAGCAGTAACCCAGCCCTGTAGCAGTAACCCAGCCCTGCAGCAGTAACCCAGCCCTGTAGCAGTAACCCAGCCCTGTAGCAGTAACCCAGCCCAGCCCTGTAGCAGTAACCCAGCCCTGTAACAGTAACCCAGCCCTGTAGCAGTAACCCAGCCCTGTAGCAGTAACCCAGCCCTGTAGCAGTAACCCAGCCCAGCCCTGTAGCAGTAACCCAGCCCTGTAGCAGTAACCCAGCCCTGTAGCAGTAACCCAGTCCTGTAGCAGTAACCCAGCCCTGTAGCAGTGACCCAGCCCTGTAGCAGTAACCCAGCCCTGTAGCAGTAACCCAGCCCAGCCCTGTAGCAGTAACCCAGCCCTGTAGCAGTAACCCAGCCCAGCCCTGTAGCAGTAACCCAGCCCTGTAGCAGTAACCCAGCCCTGTAGCAGTAACCCAGCCCTGTAGCAGTAACCCAGCCCTGTAGCAGTAACCCAGCCCTGTAGCAGTAACCCAGCCCTGTAGCAGTAACCCAGCCCAGCCCTGTAGCAGTAACCCAGCCCTGTAGCAGTAACCCAGCCCTGTAGCAGTAACCCAGCCCTGTAGCAGTAACCCAGCCCTGTAGCAGTAACCCAGCCCTGTAGCAGTAACCCAGCCCTGTAGCAGTAACCCAGCCCTGTAACAGTAACCCAGCCCAGCCCTGTAGCAGTAACCCAGCCCTGTAGCAGTAACCCAGCCCTGTAGCAGTAACCCAGCCCTGTAGCAGTAACCCAGCCCTGTAGCAGTAACCCAGCCCTGTAGCAGTAACCCAGCCATGTAGCAGTAACCTAGCCCTGTAGCAGTAACCCAGCCCTGTAGCAGTAACCCATCCCTGTAGCAGTAACCCAGCCCTGTAGCAGTAACCCAGCCCTGTAGCAGTAACCCAGCCCTGTAGCAGTAACCCAGCCCTGTAGCAGTAACCCAGCCCTGTAGCAGTAACCCAGCCCTGTAGCAGTAACCCAGCCGTGTAGCAGTAACCCAGCCCAGCCCTGTAGCAGTAACCCAGCCCTGTAGCAGTAACCCAGCCCTGTAGCAGTAACCCAGCCCTGTAGCAGTAACCCAGCCCTGTAGCAGTAACCCAGCCCTGTAGCAGTAACCCAGCCCTGTAGCAGTAACCCAGCCCTGTAGCAGTAACCCAGCCCAGCCCTGTAGCAGTAACCCAGCCCAGCCCTGTAGCAGTAACCCAGCCCTGTAGCAGTAACCCAGCCCAGCCCTGTAGCAGTAACCCAGCCATGTAGCAGTAACCCAGCCCTGTAGCAGTAACCCAGCCCTGTAGCAGTAACCCAGCCCTGTAGCAGTAACCCAGCCCTGTAGCAGTAACCCAGCCCTGTAGCAGTAACCCAGACCAGCCCTGTAGCAGTAACCCAGCCCTGTAGCAGTAACCCAGCCCTGTAGCAGTAACCCAGTGCAGCCCTGTAGCAGTAACCCAGCCCTGTAGCAGTAACCCAGCCCTGTAGCAGTAACCCAGTCCTGTAGCAGTAACCCAGCCCTGTAGCAGTAACCCAGCCCTGTAGCAGTAACCCAGCCCTGTAGCAGTAACCCAGCCCAGCCCTGTAGCAGTAACCCAGCCCTGTAGCAGTAACCCAGCCCAGTAACAGTAACCCAGCCCTGTAACAGTAACCCAGCCCTGTAGCAGTAACCCAGCCCTGTAGCAGTAACCCAGCCCTGTAGCAGTAACCCAGCCCTGTAGCAGTAACCCAGCCCTGTAGCAGTAACCCAGCCCTGTAACAGTAACCCAGCCCTGTAACAGTAACCCAGCCCAGCCCTGTAGCAGTAACCCAGCCCTGTAGCAGTAACCCAGCCCAGCCCTGTAGCAGTAACCCAGCCCTGTAGCAGTAACCCAGCCCTGTAGCAGTAACCCAGCCCTGTAGCAGTAACCCAGCCCTGTAGCAGTAACCCAGCCCTGTAGCAGTAACCCAGCCATGTAGCAGTAACCTAGCCCTGTAGCAGTAACCCAGCCCTGTAGCAGTAACCCATCCCTGTAGCAGTAACCCAGCCCTGTAGCAGTAACCCAGCCCTGTAGCAGTAACCCTGCCCTGTAGCAGTAACCCAGCCCTGTAGCAGTAACCCAGCCCTGTAGCAGTAACCCAGCCCAGCCCTGTAGCAGTAACCCAGCCCTGTAGCAGTAACCCAGCCCTGTAGCAGTAACCCAGCCCTGTAACAGTAACCCAGCCCTGTAGCAGTAACCCAGCCCTGTAGCAGTAACCCAGCCCTGTAGCAGTAACCCAGCCCTGTAGCAGTAACCCAGCCCTGTAGCAGTAACCCAGCCCTGCAGCAGTAACCCAGCCCTGTAGCAGTAACCCAGCCCTGTAGCAGTAACCCAGCCCAGCCCTGTAGCAGTAACCCAGCCCTGTAACAGTAACCCAGCCCTGTAGCAGTAACCCAGCCCTGTAGCAGTAACCCAGCCCTGTAGCAGTAACCCAGCCCAGCCCTGTAGCAGTAACCCAGCCCTGTAGCAGTAACCCAGCCCCGTAGCAGTAACCCAGCCCTGTAGCAGTAACCCAGCCCTGTAGCAGTAACCCAGCCCTGTAGCAGTAACCCAGCCCTGTAGCAGTAACCCAGCCCTGTAGCAGTAACCCAGCCCAGCCCTGTAGCAGTAACCCAGCCCAGCCCTGTAGCAGTAACCCAGCCCTGTAGCAGTAACCCAGCCCAGCCCTGTAGCAGTAACCCAGCCCTGTAGCAGTAACCCAGCCCTGTAGCAGTAACCCAGCCCTGTAGCAGTAACCCAGCCCTGTAGCAGTAACCCAGCCCTGTAGCAGTAACCCAGCCCTGTAGCAGTAACCCAGCCCAGCCCTGTAGCAGTAACCCAGCCCTGTAGCAGTAACCCAGCCCTGTAGCAGTAACCCAGCCCTGTAGCAGTAACCCAGTGCAGCCCTGTAGCAGTAACCCAGCCCTGTAGCAGTAACCCAGCCCTGTAGCAGTAACCCAGTCCTGTAGCAGTAACCCAGCCCTGTAGCAGTAACCCAGCCCTGTAGCAGTAACCCAGCCCTGTAGCAGTAACCCAGCCCAGCCCTGTAGCAGT
>NC_074690.1:2952023-2957023 GCF_029448725.1 Salvelinus fontinalis
TTTGCAACCGTGATTGGTAATATCTCTCTAGGAGCTGATCCGTCAGTATTGGGAAATCATTTCCCATGTTAAAGGTCAGATTTGAATGTAGAAAACTGATCCATAGTCAGTTGTGTGAAATAATTCTCAGGTTAAAGGTCAGATATGAATGTAGAAAACTGATCTGAGAGCAGCGCTCCCTTTCTTTCCATCCGGTCAGAATCAACAGTACGCCTCAACGACACACTTAGTGAACCTTCTCTCAGTGGGGTGTTCTGGGAAAAAAACAGGATACATCTTCGGCCGTTGTAGGAAAGAGGCATCGCTTAAAAAAAAAAAAAACAGTCAGAAGTCTAAGTTTCCATCGCTGTCGGGAAACCGGACCCAGAACAGCAAATCTGAAAGGTAACGGGTGGCCTCAGGGTTAGAAACCGTGCCAAAGAACTAAAACACCTGCGAGGGATAAACACGCACACCCGAATCCCCCCTCCACACACCCACACACTCTGTGAAGGTCGGTGAACTGGAGGAGTGTTTGTCCGTCAGTCATTTGTTCTCCAGTTGCTGAAGTCCCGATCGGCACGTCGTCATCTCTGAAAACATATACCCGTTAAATCCGATGATTTAAAAGGAATTAGGGTGAAACGATGCATTCAGCTCCACTATGGGATGACTCCCTGTTCAGTCCTTCAGTAGCAAACCTAACGCAACACAACGCTACACAACGCCAGCCTGGCATAAAGCTGGCAGCAGCCATGAGCTCTCCCTGGATGATGTCGCCCACCCTCATCGTTGAGCTAAACCTGCTCGTTTACAAGCCAGTAAAAATATTTTATTATTCTCTTATTGTCTAACTTCTGCCAGTCTGTCTCCAGCTTCAGCAGCTGTGAAAAGAGACTGGGTGTTCTCTCTCTCTCGCTTTCTCTCTCTCGCTTTCCCTCGCTTTCTCTCTCTCTCTCTCTCCCTCTCTCTCTCTCTCTCTCTCTCTCTCTCTCTCTCTCTCTCTCTCTCTCTCTCTCTCTCTCTCTCTCTCTCTGTCTCTCTCTGTCTCTCTCTCTCTCATGACACACATCAACCCCATCACCCTGGACCCACTACAATTCGCATACCGTCCCAACAGCTCCACAGACGACGCAATCTCTAATTGCACTTCACACTGTCCTCTCCCACCTGGCCAAGAGAGGAAACAATGTGAGAATGCTGTTCATTGACTACAGCTTAACGTTCTACACCATAGTCCCCTCCAAGCTCATCACCAAGCTGGGGACCCTGGGACTGAACCCTTCCATCTGCCGACACCAGGTGGTGAGGGTAGGCAACAACACATCTGCCACGCTGATCCTCAACTCAGGGGTGTGTCCTCAGTCCCCTCCCGTACTCCCTGTTCACCCACGACTGCGTGGCCACCCACGACTGCGTGGCCACCCACGACTGCGTGACCGGGCACGGCTCCAACACCATCATTAAGTTTTGCTGACGATACGACGGTGGTAGGCCTAATCACCGACGATGATGAGACAGCCTATAGGGAGGAGATCAGTGAACTGGCAGTGTGGTGTGGTGCCAGGACAACAACCTCTCCCTCAATGTCAGCAAGATAAAGGAGCTGATTGTGGACAGCAGGAAACGGAGGGGCTGAGCATGCCCTCATCCACATTTAGTGGACAACTCAGTACTATGTTGAAGCACCTTTGGCAGTGATTACAGCCTTGAGTCTTCTTGTGTATGACGCTACAAGCTTGGCACACCTGTATTTGTGGAGTTTCTCCCATTCTTTTCTGCAGATCCTCTCAAGCTCTGTCAGGTTGGATGGGGAGCGTCGCTGCACAGCTATTTTAAGGTCTCTCCAGAGATGTTAGATCGGGTTCAAGTCCGGGCTCTGGCTGGGCCACTCAAGGACATTCAGAGACTTGCCCCGAAGCCACTCCTGCGGTGTCTTGGCTGTGTGCTTTGAGTCGTTGTCCTGTTGGAAGGTGAACCTTCGCCCCAGTCTAAGGTCCTGAGCGCTCTGGAGCAGGTTTTCATCAAAGATCTCGCTGTACTTTGCTCCATTCATCTTTCCTTCAATCCTGACGAGTCTCCCAGTTCCTGTCGCTGAAAAACATCCCCACAGCATGATGCTGCCACCACCATGCTTCACCGTAGGGATGGTGCCAGGTTTCCTCCAGACATGACGCTTGGCATTCAGGCCAAAGAGTTCAATCTTAGTTTCATCAGACCAGAGAATCTTGTTTCTCATGTTCTGAGAGTCTTTAGGTGCCTTTTGGCAAACTCTAAGCGGAATGTCTTGTGCCTTTTACTGAGGAGTGGCTTCCGTCTGGCCACTCTACCATAGAGGCCTAATTGGTGGAGTGCTGCAGAGATGGTTGTCCTTCTGGAAGGTTCTCCCTTCTCCACAGAGGAACTCTGGAGAACCTGACCATCAGGTTCTTGGTCACCTCCCTGACCACGGCCCCTTTCCACCTAATGCTCAGTTTGGCCAGGTGACCGGCTTGGTGGTTCTAAACTTCTTCAATTTAAGAATTATGGAGGCCACTGTGTTCTTGGGGACCTTCAATGCTGTAGAATATTTTTGGTACCCATCCCCAGATCTGTGCCTCAACACAGTCCTGTCTCTGAGCTCTACGGACAATTCCTTCGACCTCATGTTTTTTTTTTGCTCTGACATGTACTGTCAACTGTGGGACCTTATATAGACAGGTGTGTGCATTTCCAAATCATTCCAAATCATCAAATCATCGTCAAAAATACTTATTTTCCACCATAATTTGCAAATAAATTCATTAAAAATCTAACAATGTGATTTTCTGGATTTTTTTTTCTCATTTTGTCTGTCATAGTTGAAGTGTACTAAAATTACAGGCCTCTCTCATATTTTTAAGTGGGAGAACTTGCACAATTGGTGGCTGACTAAATACTTTTTTGCCCCACTGTAGCTCCACATTGATCTGGTACTGGTACTTCCTGTATATAGCTCCACATTGATCTGGTACTGGTACTTCCTGTATATAGCTCTGTCAGGGAATGATGAGGCCTTGTGTGGAACCAGACACAACAACATGCTGTAGTAAAACCAGTCAGTCAGGGAAGATGAGCTCTGTGTGTGTGTGTGTGTGTGTGTGTGTGTGTGTGTGTGTGTGTGTGTGTGTGTGTGTGTGTGTGTGTGTGTGTGTGTGTGTGTGCGTGCGTGCGTGCGTGCGTGCGTGTGATCTTTGACTCCCCCTCCATCACCTCTGTTATCGTATATTATTTGGTTGCTGATTCAGCCTAGTTTTGGTTCTTGTCTGTAGTCACCACATAAAACACATCAACTGTTTCTGCCCTTTTCATGAAATCTTGTTACAAAATAAAATCTTGGTCTTTATTTTCCCAGGAGCAGTATGTCTTCATCCACGACGCCATCTTGGAGGCGTGTCTTTGTGGAGACACCACCATCCCAGCCAATCAGCTTCGCTCGGTCTACTATGACATGAACCGATTGGACCCCCAGACCAACTCCTCCCAGGTTAAAGAGGAGTTCAGGGTGAGATTCTTGTCGGTAGGGGTCCTTCCTCATTCAGGGTGAGGAGTAGACAGACACATTATACAGAAAAAAAATATATATACTGATAATGTAGGTAAGAGCTTTCCAATCAGTGGCTCTTTCCCATCAAACATAGAGGACTGTTGGACCATCCCTTTTAGAAACAGCTTGGTGGCTATTGGACCATCCTTTTAAGACCATGTGACCCTCTGACCCCCTAGTATCTCTGTCTCTCTCTCCAGACTCTAAACATGGTGACTCCTATGTAGGCATGTGGAGGACTGTAGAATTGTCCCGCTGTATTGCCTTGTAACCCACAGTACCTACTGTAAACCACTGTATTGCCCTGTAACCCACTGTAACCCACTGTATTGCCCTGTAACTCACTGTAAACCACTATATTGCCCTATAGCCCACTGTAAACCACTGTATTGCCCTATAGCCCACTGTAACCCACTGTATTGCCCTGTAACCCACTGTAAACCACTGTATTGCCCTATAGCCCACTGTAACCCACTGTATTGCCCTGTAACTCACTGTAAACCACTGTATTGCCCTATAGCCCACTGTAAACCACTGTATTGCCCTATAGCCCACTGTAACCCACTGTATTGCCCTGTAACCCACTGTAACCCACTGTATTGCCCTGTAACTCACTGTAACCTACTATATTGCCCTATAGCCCACTGTAACCCACTGTATTGCCCTGTAACTCACTGTAACCTACTGTATTGCCCTATAGCCCACTGTAACCCACTGTATTGCCCTGTAACTCACTGTAACCTACTGTATTGCCCTATAGCCCACTGTAACCCACTGTATTGCCCTGTAACTCACTGTAACCTACTGTATTGCCTTATAGCCCACTGTAACCCACGGTATTGCCCTGTAACTCACTGTAACCTACTATATTGCCTTATAGCCCACTGTAACCCACTGTATTGCCTTGTAACTCACTGTAACCTACTGTAACCCACTGTATTGCCCTGTAATTCACTGTAACCCACAGTAACCCACTGTATTGCCCTGTAACTCACTGTAACCCATTGTATCCCACTGTATCACCCTGTAACACACTGTAAACCCGATTTAACCCCCTGTATCCCACTGTAACCCACTGTAACCCACTGTAATCCACTGTATTGCCCTGTAACCCACTGTAGCCCACTGTAACCCACCGTATCGCTCTGTAACCCACTGCATCACCCTGTAACCCCCTGTAACCAGCTGTAACCCACTGTATTGCCCTGTAACCCCCTGTAACCCACTGTATTGCCCTGTAACCCACTGTAACCAACTATAACCCACTGTATTGCCCTGTAACCCCCTGTAAACCACTGTATTGCCCTGTAACCAACTGTAACCCACTGTATTGCCCTGTAACCCCCTGTAACCCACTGTATTGCCCTGTAACCCACTGTAACCAACTGTAACCCAGTGTATTGCCCTGTAACCCCCTGTAAACCACTGTATTTCCCTGTAACCCCCTGTAAACCAC
>NC_074690.1:2962023-2967023 GCF_029448725.1 Salvelinus fontinalis
ATTATTAAAAAATTGAAAGAATATGGCACCACAACAAACCTGCCAAGAGAGGGCCGCCCACCAAATCTCACGGACCAGGCAAGGAGGGCATTAATCAGAGAGGCAACAAAGAGACCAAAGATAACCCTGAAGGAGCTGCAAAGCAGAGATTGGAGTAGCTGTCCATAGGACCACTTTAAGCCGTGCACTCCACAGAGCTAGGCTTTACGGAAGAGTGGCCAGAAAAAGCCTTTGCTTAAAGAAAAAATAAGCAAACACATTTGGTGTTCGCCAAAAGGCATTTGGGAGACTCCCCAAACATATGGAAGAAGTTACTCTGGTCAGATGAGACTAAAATTAAGCATATTGGACATCAAGGAAAACGCTATGTCTGGCGCAAACCCAACACCTCACATCACCCCGAGAACACCATCCCCACAGTGAAGCATGGGGGTGGCAGCATCCTGCTGTGGGGATATTTTTCATCAGCATGGACTGGGAAACTGGTCAGAATTGAAGGAATGATGGATGACGCTAAATACAGGGAAATTCTGGAGGGAAACCTGTTTCAGTCTTCCAGAGATTTGAGACTGGGACGGAGGTTCACCTTCCAGCAGGACAATGACCCGACTCATACTGCTAAAGCAACACTCGAGTGGTTTAAGGGAACATTTAAATGTCTTGAAATGGCCTAGTCAAAGTCCAGACCTCAATCCAATTGAGAATCTGTGGTATGACTGCTGTACACCAGTGGAACCCATCCAACAAAATAAGAAAAATGCCAAAGGGGGTGAATACTTTTGCAAGCCACTGTAGACAGAAAGATAGATAGGATATATATGATAGATTAGCTAGGTTAGGATAGATATGGTATATAGGATAGGTGTTACGCTCGTTGATAGAAGGAGACCAAGGTGCAGCGTGGTAGGCGTACATTTTTCTTTATTAAAAATGACCACCGAAAAACAACAAAATACAAAAACGAACGTAAACCTGTATGTAGTGCAGAAAGCAACTACAGACAAACAAGATCCAACAACTGAAGGTGGGAAAAAGGGCGGCCTAAGTATGATCCCCAATCAGAGATAACGATTGGGAACCATACCCGGCCAACAAAAGAAATAGACAAACTAGAATGCCCACCCCAAATCACACCCTGACCTAACCAAATAGAGAAATAAAAAGGCTCTCTGAGGTCAGGGCGTGACAATAGGATACAGCGCATTCGGAAAGTATTCAGACCCCCAGCCAGGGCAGTACTGACCTCAGACCGGTGCGAAGGTTCACCTTCCAACTGGACAATGACCCTAAGCACACAGCCTGGCTTCAGGACATTCAGAGCGCTCTGGAGCAGGTTTTTATTAAAGATCTCTCTGAACTTTGCTCCGTTCATCTTTCCTTCAATCCTGACTAGTCTCCCAGTCCTTGTCGCTGAAAAACATCCCCACAGCATGATGCTGCCACCACCATGCTTCACCGTAGTGATGGTGCCAGGTTTCCACCAGACGTGATGCTTGGCATTCATGCCAAAGAGTTCAATGTTGGTTTACAAGTGGGCTGTCATGTGCCTTTTACTGAGGAGTGGCTTCCGTCTGGCCACTCTACCATAAAAGCCTGATTGGTGGAGTGCTGCAGAGATGGTTGTCCTTCTGGAAGGTTCTCCCATCTCCACAGAGGAACTCTGGAGCTCAGTCAGAGTGACCATCGTTATAGATGGGACAGGGTTATAGATGGGACAGGGTTATAGATGGGACAGGGTTATAGATGGGACAGGGTTATAGATGGGACAGGGTTATAGATGGGACAGGGTTATAGATGGGACAGGGTTATAGATGGGACAGGGTTACAGATGGGACAGGGTTATAGATAGGACAGGGTTACAGGGTTATGGATAGGACAGGGTTACAGGGTTATAGATAGGACAGGGTTATAGGGTTATAGATGGGACAGGGTTATAGGGTTATAGATGGGACAGGGTTATAGGGTTATAGATAGGACAGGGTTATAGGGTTATAGATAGGACAGGGTTATAGATAGGACAGGGTTACAGGGTTATAGATAGGACAGGGTTACAGGGTTATAGATAGGACAGGGTTATAGGGTTATAGATGGGACAGGGTTATAGATGGGACAGGGTTATAGATGGGACAGGGTTATAGATGGGACAGGGTTATAGATGGGACAGGGTTACAGGGTTATAGATAGGACAGGGTTATAGATAGGACAGGGTTACAGGGTTATAGATAGGACAGGGTTATAGATGGGACAGGGTTATAGATAGGACAGGGTTATAGATAGGACAGGGTTACAGGGTTATAGATAGGACAGGGTTATAGATAGGACAGGGTTACAGGGTGATAGATGGGACAGGGTTATAGATAGGACAGGGTTACAGGGTTATAGATAGGACAGGGTTACAGGGTTATAGATAGGACAGGGTTACAGGGTTATAGATGGGACAGGGTTATAGATGGGACAGGGTTACCGGGTTATAGATGGGACAGGGTTATAGATGGGACAGGGTTATAGATAGGACAGGGTTATAGATAGGACAGGGTTACAGGGTTATAGATAGGACAGGGTTATAGATGGGACAGGGTTATAGATGGGACAGGGTTACAGGGTTATAGATGGGACAGGGTTATAGATGGGACAGGGTTACAGGGTGATAGATGGGACAGGGTTATAGATAGGACAGGGTTACAGGGTTATAGATAGGACAGGGTTATAGATAGGACAGGGTTACAGGGTTATAGAGGGGACAGGGTTATAGATAGGACAGGGTTACAGGGTTATAGATAGGACAGGGTTATAGATGGGACAGGGTTACAGGGTTATAGATAGGACAGGGTTATAGATGGGACAGGGTTACAGGGTTATAGATAGGACAGGGTTATAGATAGGACAGGGTTACAGGGTTATAGATGGGACAGGGTTATAGATAGGACAGGGTTACAGGGTTACAGATAGGACAGGGTTATAGATGGGACAGGGTTACAGGGTTATAGATAGGACAGGGTTATAGATGGGACAGGGTTATAGATGGGACAGGGTTATAGATGGGACAGGGTTATAGATGGGACAGGGTTACAGGGTTATAGATAGGACAGGGTTATAGATAGGACAGGGTTATAGATGGGACAGGGTTATAGATAGGACAGGGTTATAGATGGGACAGGGTTACAGGGTTATAGATGGACAGGGTTATAGACGGGACAGGGTTACAGGGTTATAGATGGGACAGGGTTATAGATGGGACAGGGTTACCGGGTGATAGATGGGACAGGGTTATAGATGGGACAGGGTTATAGATGGGACAGGGTTATAGATGGGACAGGGTTACAGGGTTATAGATAGGACAGGGTTATAGATGGGACAGGGTTACAGGGTTATAGATGGGACAGGGTTATAGATGGGACAGGGTTACAGGGTTATAGACGGGACAGGGTTATAGATGGGACAGGGTTACAGGGTGATAGATGGGACAGGGTTATAGATGGGACAGGGTTACAGGGTTATAGATGGACAGGGTTATAGATGGGACAGGGTTATAGATGGGACAGGGTTATAGATGGGACAGGGTTATAGATGGGACAGGGTTATAGATGGGACAGGGTTATAGGGTTATAGATGGGACAGGGTTATAGATGGGATAGGGTTATAGATGGGACAGGGTTACAGGGTTATAGATGGGACAGGGTTACAGATGGGACAGGGTTACCGGGTTATAGATAGGACAGGGTTATAGATGGGACAGGGTTACCGGGTTATAGATGGGACAGGGTTACAGATGGGACAGGGTTACCGGGTTATAGATGGGACAGGGTTATAGATGGGACAGGGTTATAGATGGGACAGGGTTATAGATGGGACAGGGTTATAGGGTTATTGATAGGACAGGGTTATAGATGGGACAGGGTTACCGGGTTATAGATGGGACAGGGTTATAGATGGGACAGGGTTACAGGGTTATAGATAGGACAGGGTTATAGATGGGACAGGGTTACAGGGTTATAGATGGGACAGGGTTATAGATGGGACAGGGTTACAGGGTTATAGATGGGACAGGGTTATAGATGGGACAGGGTTATAGACGGGACAGGGTTACAGGGTTATAGATAGGACAGGGTTATAGATGGGACAGGGTTACAGGGTTATAGATGGGACAGGGTTATAGATGGGACAGGGTTATAGATGGGACAGGGTTACAGGGTTATAGATAGGACAGGGTTATAGATGGGACAGGGTTACAGGGTTATAGATAGGACAGGGTTATAGATGGGACAGGGTTACAGGGTTATAGATAGGACAGGGTTATAGATGGGACAGGGTTACAGGGTTATAGATAGGACAGGGTTATAGATAGGACAGGGTTACAGGGTTATAGATAGGACAGGGTTATAGATAGGACAGGGTTATAGATAGGACAGGGTTATAGATAGGACAGGGTTATAGATAGGACAGGGTTATAGATAGGACAGGGTTACAGGGTTATAGATAGGACAGGGTTATAGATAGGACAGGGTTATAGATAGGACAGGGTTATAGATAGGACAGGGTTACAGGGTTATAGATAGGACAGGGTTATAGATGGGACAGGGTTATAGATAGGACAGGGTTATAGATGGGACAGGGTTATAGATGGGACAGGGTTATAGATGGGACAGGGTTATAGATGGGACAGGGTTACAGGGTTATAGATAGGACAGGGTTATAGATGGGACAGGGTTACAGGGTTATAGATAGGACAGGGTTATAGATGGGACAGGGTTATAGATGGGACAGGGTTACAGGGTTATAGATGGGACAGGGTTATAGATGGGACAGGGTTATAGATAGGACAGGGTTATAGATGGGACAGGGTTACAGGGTGATAGATGGGACAGGGTTACAGGGTTATAGATGGGACAGGGTTACAGGGTTATAGATGGGACAGGGTTATAGATGGGACAGGGTTACAGGGTTATAAACGGGACAGGGTTACTGGGTTATAGATAGGACAGGGTTATAGATGGGACAGG
>NC_074690.1:2969523-3037023 GCF_029448725.1 Salvelinus fontinalis
TCACGTGAGCGAGAGTTTTTATCTGACCCTCCCCGGAACTATTTTTTAAAATGTATTTTTCAAAATGTCAGAGAGAAGACGACAGACTCTCTGTGTGCTGTTGCGTAGCTTACGTTGCTCCGAGATCTGTGAAATCCCACTCGTTTGTAAGAGTTTTTACTCAGTCATTATGTTGATATGTTGATATTTATCAACACGTTTTGGTTCCTGTTCCATCTAAAAAGTTTTTTTCTCTCCCTGTGTGTGTGTGTGTGTGTGTGTGTGTGTGTGTGTGTGTGTGTGTGTGTGTGTGTGTGTGTGTGTGTGTGTGTGTGTGTGTGTGTGTGTGTGTGTGTGTGTGTGTGTGTGTGTGTGTGTTAGCTATGTCCTCAGTACTGGCCAGAGAACGGGGTGCATCGCCAGGGGCCAATCCAGGTGGAGTTTGTATCAGCTGACCTGGAGGAAGACATAATCAGTAGAATATTCCGGATCTACAACGCAGCACGAGTACGCACACACCAAGGGTCTATGGGACAATTAACTACTAACTACCTTACCTGACACACCTTACCCCAACTACCTTACCTGACACACCTTACCCTAACTACCTTACCTGACCCTAACTACCTTACCTGACACACCTTACCCCAAGTACCTTACCTGACACACCTACCCCAACTACCTTACCTGACACACCTACCCCAACTACCTTACCTGACACACCTACCCCAACTACCTTACCTGACCCTAACTACCTTACCTGACACACCTACCCCAACTACCTTACCTGACACACCTACCCCAACTACCTTACCTGACCCTAACTACCTTACCTGACCCCAACTACCTTACCTGACACACCTACCCCAACTACCTTACCTGACACACCTACCCCAACTACCTTACCTGACACACCTTACCCTAACTACCTTACCTGACACACCTACCCCAACTACCTTACCTGACACACCTACCCCAACTACCTTACCTGACACACCTTACCCCAACTACCTTACCTGACCCTAACTACCTTACCTGACACACCTGACCCTAACTACCTTACCTGACCCTAAACCTTACCTGTCACACCTGACCCTAACTACCTTACCTGACACACCTACCCCAACTACCTTACCTGACACACCTACCCCAACTACCTTACCTGACACACCTTACCCCAACTACCTTACCTGACCCCAACTACCTTACCTGTCACACCTGACCCTAACTACCTTACCTGACACACCTTACCCCAACTACCTTACCTGACACACCTACCCCAACTACCTTACCTGACACACCTACCCCAACTACCTTACCTGACACACCTACCCCAACTACCTTACCTGACACACCTTACCCCAACTACCTTACCTGACCCTAACTACCTTACCTGACACACCTTACCCTAACTACCTTACCTGACCCTAACTACCTTACCTGACACACCTTACCCTAACTACCTTACCTGACCCTAACTACCTTACCTGTCACACCTGACCCTAACTACCTTACCTGACACACCTTACCCTAACTACCTTACCTGACCCCAACTACCTTACCTGACACACCTACCCCAACTACCTTACCTGACACACCTACCCCAACTACCTTACCTGACACACCTTACCCCAACTACCTTACCTGACCCTAACTACCTTACCTGACACACCTTACCCTAACGACCTTACCTGACCCTAACTACCTTACCTGACACACCTTACCCTAACTACCTTACCTGACCCTAACTACCTTACCTGTCACACCTGACCCTAACTACCTTACCTGACACACCTTACCCTAACTACCTTACCTGACACCAACTACCTTACCTGACACACCTGACCCTAACTACCTTACCTGACACACCTGACCCTAACTACCTTACCTGACCCCAACTACCTTACCTGACACACCTACCCCAACTACCTTACCTGACACACCTACCCCAACTACCTTACCTGACACACCTACCCCAACTACCTTACCTGACCCTAACTACCTTACCTGACACACCTTACCCTAACTACCTTACCTGATCCTAACTACCTTACCTGACACACCTTACCCTAACTACCTTACCTGACCCTAACTACCTTACCTGTCACACCTGACCCTAACTACCTTACCTGACACACCTTACCCTAACTACCTTACCTGACCCCAACTACCTTACCTGACACACCTACCCCAACTACCTTACCTGACACACCTTACCCCAAATACCTTACCTGACCCTAACTACCTTACCTGACACACCTTACCCTAACTACCTTACCTGACCCTAACTACCTTACCTGACACACCTTACCCTAACTACCTTACCTGACCCTAACTACCTTACCTGTCACACCTGACCCTAACTACCTTATCTGACACACCTTACCCTAACTACCTTACCTGACCCCAACTACCTTACCTGACACACCTACCCCAACTACCTTACCTGACACACCTACCCCAACTACCTTACCTGACACACCTTACCCCAACTACCTTACCTGACACACCTTACCCTAACTACCTTACCTGACACACCTGACCCTAACTACCTTACCTGACCCTAACTACCTTACCTGACCCTAACTACCTTACCTGACACACCTTACCCTAACTACCTTACCTGACCATAACTACCTTACTTGACACACCTTACCCTAACTACCTTACCTGACCCTAACTACCTTACCTGTCACACCTGACCCTAACTACCTTACCTGACACACCTTACCCTAACTACCTTACCTGACACCAACTACCTTACCTGACACACCTGACCCTAACTACCTTACCTGACCCTAAATACCTTACCTGACACCAACTACCTTACCTGACACACCTGTCCCTAACTACCTTACCTGACCCTAAATACCTTACCTGACACACCTGACCCTAAATACCTTACCTGACACACCTTACCCAAACTACCTTACTGACACACCTGACCCTAACTACCTTACCTGACCCTAACTACCTTACCTGACCGTAAATACCTTACCTGACACCAACTACCTTAGCTGACCCTAACTACCTTACCTGACACACCTGACCCCAACTACCTTACCTGACACACCTGACCCTAACTACCTTACCTGACCCTAACTACCTTACCTGACCCCAACTACCTTACCTGACACACCTGACACTAACTACCTTACCTGACCCTAAATACCTTACCTGACCCTAACTACCTTACCTGACACACCTGACCCTAACTACCTTACCTGACCCTAAATACCTAACCTGACACAAACTACCTTACCTGACACACCTGACCCTAACTACCTTACCTGTCACACCTGACACCAACTACCTTACCTGACCCTAAATACCTTACCTGACCCTAAATACCTTACCTGACCCTAAATACCTTACCTGACCCTAACTACCTTACCTGACACACCTGACACTAACTACCTTACCTGACCCTAAATACCTTACCTGACACAAACTACCTTACCTGACACACCTGACCCTAAATACCTTACCTGACACCAACTACCTTACCTGACCCTAACTACCTTACCTGACACACCTGACCCTAACTACCTTACCTGACACACCTGACCCTAACTACCTTACCTGACCCTAAATACCTTACCTGACACCAACTACCTTACCTGACACACCTGACCCTAACTACCTTACCTGACCCTAAATACCTTACCTGACCCTAACTACCTTACCTGACACACCTGACCATAACTACCTTACCTGACCCTAACTACCTTACCTGACACACCTGACCCTAACTACCTTACCTGACCCTAACTACCTTACCTGACCCTAACTACCTTACCTGACCCTAAATACCTTACCTGACCCTAACTACCTTACCTGACACACCTGACCCTAACTATCTTACCTGACCCTAACTACCTTACCTGACCCTAAATACCTTACCTGACACCAACTACCTTACCTGACCCTAACTACCTTACCTGACACACCTGACCCCAACTACCTTACCTGACACACCTGACCCCAACTACCTTACCTGACCCTAACTACCTTACCTGACACCAACTACCTTACCTGACCCTAACTACATTACCTGACACACCTGACCCTAACTACCTTACCTGACCCCAACTACCTTACCTGACACACCTGACCCCAACTACCTTACCTGACCCTAACTACCTTACCTGACACCAACTACCTTACCTGACCCTAAATACCTTACCTGACACACCAGACCCTAACTACCTTACCTGACACAGCTGACCCTAACTACCTTACCTGTCACACCTGACCCCAACTACCTTACCTGACACACCTGACCCTAACTACCTTACCTGACCCTAGGTACCTTACCTGACCCCAACTACCTTACCTGACCCTAACTACCTTACCTGACCCTAACTACCTTACCTGACACACCTGATCCTAACTACCTTACCTGACCCTAACTAGCTTACCTGACCCTAAATACCTTACCTGACACCAACTACCTTACCTGACCCTAACTACCTTACCTGACACACCTTACCCCAACTACCTTACCTGACACACCTGACCCCAACTACCTTACCTGACACACCTGACCCTAACTACCTTACCTGACCCTAACTACCTTACCTGACACACCTGACCCTAACTACCTTACCTGACCCTAACTACCTTACCTGAAACACCTTACCCCAACTACCTTACCTGACACAGCTGACCCTAACTACCTTACCTGACACACCTGACCCCAACTACCTTACCTGACACACCTGACCCTAACTACCTTACCTGACCCCAACTACCTTACCTGACACACCTGACCCTAACTACCTTACCTGACCCTAACTACCTTACCTGATCCTAATTACCTTACCTGACCCTAACTACCTTACCTGACCCTAACTACCTTACCTGACCCTAACTACCTTACCTGACACACCTTACCCCAACTACCTTACCTGACACAGCTGACCCTAACTACCTTACCTGACACACCTGACCCCAACTACCTTACCTGACCCTAACTACCTTACCTGACCCTAACTACCTTACCTGACACAGCTGACCCTAACTACCTTACCTGACACACCTGACCCCAACTACCTTACCTGACCCTAACTACCTTACCTGACCCTAACTACCTTACCTGACCCTAACTACCTTACCTGACCCTAACTACCTTACCTGACACACCTTACCCCAACTACCTTACCTGACACAGCTGACCCTAACTACCTTACCTGACACACCTGACCCTAACTACCTTACCTGACCCTAAATACCTTACCTGACACCAACTACCTTACCTGACCCTAACTACCTTACCTGACACACCTGACCCTAACTACCTTACCTGACCCTAACTACCTTACCTGACCCTAACTACCTTACCTGACCCTAACTACCTTACCTGACACACCTGACCCCAACTACCTTACCTGACACACCTGACCCTAACTACCTTACCTGACCCTAACTACCTTACCTGACACACCTGACACCAACTACCTTACCTGACCCCAACTACCTTACCTGACACACCTGACCCTAACTACCTTACCTGACACACCTGACACCAACTACCTTACCTGACCCCAACTATCTTACCTGACACAGCTGACCCTAACTACCTTACCTGACACACCTGACACCAACTACCTTACCTGACCCCAACTACCTTACCTGACACACCTGACCCTAACTACCTTACCTGACACACCTGACACCAACTACCTTACCTGACCCTAACTACCTTACCTGACACACCTTACCCCAACTACCTTACCTGACACACCTTACCCCAACTACCTTACCTGACCTTAACTACCTTACCTGACCCTAAATACCTTACCTGACACCAACTACCTTACCTGACCCTAAATACCTTACCTGACACACCTTACCCTAACTACCTTACCTGACACCAACTACCTTACCTGACACCAACTACCTTACCTGACACCAACTACCTTACCTGACACCAACTACCTTACCTGACCCTAACTACCTTACCTGACCCCAACTACCTTACCTGACACACCTGACCCCAACTACCTTACCTGACACACCTTACCCCAACTACCTTACCTGACACACCTTACCCCACCTACCTTACCTGTCACACCTGACCCCAACTACCTTACCTGACACACCTGACCCTAACTACCTTACCTGACACACCTGACCCTAACTACCTTACCTGTCACACCTGACCCTAACTACCTTACCTGACCCTAACTACCTTACCTGACACACCTGACCCTAACTACCTTACCTGACACACCTGACCCTAACTACCTTACCTGACCCTAACTACCTTACCTGACACACCTGACCCTAACTACCTTACCTGACCCTAACTACCTTACCTGACCCTAACTACCTTACCTGACACACCTGACCCTAACTACCTTATCTGACCCTAACTACCTTACCTGAAACACCTGACCCTAAATACCTTACCTGACCCTAACTACCTGACCTGACCCTAGCTACCTTACCTGACCCCAACTACCTTACCTGTCCCTAACTACCTGACCTGCCCCTAACTACCTTACCTGTCCCTAAATACCTTACCTGACCCTAACTACCTTACCTGACCCTAACTATCTTACCGGACCCTAACTACCTGACCTGACCCTAACTACCTGACTTGATCCTAACTTCCTGACCCTAACTACCTTACCTGACCTCAACTACCTTACCTGACCCTAACTACCTTACCTGACCCTAACTACCTTACCTGACCCTAACTACCTTACCTGACCCTAACTACCTGACCCCAACTACCTTACCTGACCCTAACTACCTTACCTGACCCTAACTACCTTACCTGACCCTAACTACCTGACCTGTTCCTAACTACCTGACCTGACCCTAACTATTTGACCTGACCCTAACTACCTGACCTGACCCTAACTACCTGACGCTAACTACCTGACCTGTCCCTAACTACCTGACCTGTTCCTAACTACCTGACCTGACCCTAACTACCTTACCTGACCCTAACTACCTGACCCTAACTACCTGACCTGACCCTAACTACCTGACCCTAACTACCTTACCTGACCCTAACTACCTGACCCTAACAACCTGTTCCTAACTACCTGACCTGACCCTAACTACCTTACCTGACCCTAACTACCTGACCCTAACTACCTGACCTGACCCTAACTACCTGACCCTAACTACCTGACCCTAACTACCTGACCCTAACTACCTGACCCTAACTACCTGACCTGTTCCTAACAACCTGACCTGATCCTTTCTACCTTACCTGACCCTAACTACCTTACCCTAACTACCTTACCTGACCCTAACTACCTGACCCTAACTACCTGACCCTAACTACCTGACCCTAACTACCTGACCTGTCCCTAACTACCTTACCTGACCCCAACTAACTTACCTGACATACCTGACCCTAACTACCTTACCTGTCACACCTGACCCTAACTACCTTACCTGACCCTAACTACCTTACCTATCCCTAACTACCTTACCTGACACACCTGACCCTAACTACCTTACCTGACCCTAACTACCTTACCTGACACACCTGACCCTAACTACCTTACCTGACACACCTGGCCCTAACTACCTTACCTGACACCAACTACCTTACCTGACCCCAACTACCTTACCTGACCCTAACTACCTTACCTGACCCTAACTACCTTGCCTGACACACCTGACCCTAACTACCTCACCTGACCCCAACTACCTTACCTGACCCTAACTACCTTACCTGACCCTAACTACCTTACATGACCCTAACTACCTTACCTGACCCCAACTACCTTACCTTACCCTAACTACCTTACCTGACCCTAACTACCTTACCTGACACACCTAATTACCTTACCTGACACACCTAACTACCTTACCTGACCCTAACTACCTGACCCTAACTACCTTACCTGACCCTAACTACCTTACCTGACCTCAACTACCTTACCTGACCCTAACTACCTTACCTGACCCTAACTACCTGACATGACCCTAACTACCTGACCTGACCCTAACTACCTTACCTGACCCTAACTACCTTACCTGACCCTAACTACCTGACATGACCCTAACTACCTGACATGACCCTAACTACCTGACCTGACCCTAACTACCTTACCTGACCCAAACTACCTTACCTGACCTCAACTACCTTACCTGACCATAACTACCTCACCTGACCCCAACTACCTTACCTGACCCTAACTACCTTACCTGACACCCTAACTACCTTACCTGCTCCTAACTACCTGACCCTAACTACCTGACCTGACCCTAACTACCTGACGCTAACTACCTGACCTGACCCTAACTACCTGACCTGATCCTAACTACCTTACATGACCCTAACTACCTGACCCTAACTACCTGACCCTAACTACCTGACCCTAACTACCTGACCTGACCCTAACTAGCTTACCTGACCCCAACTAACTTACCTGACATACCTGACCCTAACTACCTTACCTGTCACACCTGACCCTAACTACCTTACCTGACCCTAACTACCTTACCTGACACACCTGACCCTAACTACCTTACCTGATCCTAACTACCTTACCTGACACACCTGACCCTAACTACCTTACCTGTCACACCTGATCCTAACTACCTTACCTGACCCTAACTACCTTACCTGACCCTAACTACCTTACCTATCCCTAACTACCTTACCTGACACACCTGACCCTAACTACCTTACCTGACACACCTGGCCCTAACTACCTTACCTGACACCAACTACCTTACCTGACCCCAACTACCTTACCTGACCCTAACTACCTTACCTGACCCTAACTACCTTGCCTGACACACCTGACCCTAACTACCTCACCTGACCCCAACTACCTTACCTGACCCTAACTACCTTACCTGACCCTAACTACCTTACCTGACCCCAACTACCTTACCTTACCCTAACTACCTTACCTGATCCTAACTACCTTACCTGACACACCTAACTACCTTACCTGACACACCTAACTACCTTACCTGACACACCTAACTACCTGACCTGACCCTAACTACCTTACCTGACCCTAACTACCTTACCTGACCCTAACTACCTTACCTGACCCTAACTACCTTACCTGACCCTAACTACCTTACCTGACCCTAACTACCTTACCTGACCCTAACTACCTGACATGACCCTAACTACCTGACCTGACCCTAACTACCTTACCTGACCCTAACTACCTTACCTGACCCTAACTACCTGACATGACCCTAACTACCTGACCTGACCCTAACTACCTTACCTGACCCAAACTACCTTACCTGACCCAAACTACCTTACCTGACCTCAACTACCTTACCTGACCATAACTACCTTACCTGACCATAACTACCTTACCTGACCCTAACTACCTGACATGACCCTAACTACCTTACCTGACACCAACTACCTTACCTGACCCTAACTACCTTACCTGACCCTAACTACCTTACCTGACCCTAACTACCTGACCTGACCCTAACTACCTTACCTGACCCTAACTACCTTACCTGACCCTAACTACCTGACCTGACCCTAACTACCTGACCTGTCCCTAACTACCTTACCTGACCCTAACTACCTGACCCTATCTTCCTGACCTGATCCTAACTACCTGACCCTAACTACCTTACCTGACCCTAACTACCTGTTCCTAACTACCTTACCTGTCCCTAACTACCTGACCTGTGCCTAACTACCTGACCTGACCCTAACTACCTTACCTGACCCTAACTACCTGACCCTAACTACCTGACCCTAACTACCTGACCCTAACTACATGACCCTAACTACCTGACCTGACCCTAACTACCTGACCCTAACTACCTGACCTGACCCTAACTACCTGACCTGACCCTAGCTGCTGCCTCCTTACACTAACAGACTTCCAGCTATACATGCAAACACACTTAAAAACTATTTTTGTCAGCTACCTGTCTGTCATTTTATTAACCTATAACACCTGTCTGTCTGTTACTTAATATATATCAACCTGTCTGTCTGTTTATGAACCTATATCAACCTGTCTGTCTGTTTATGAACCTATTTCCACCTGTCTGTCTGTTTATGAACCTATTTCCACCTGTCTGTCTGTTAATGAACCTATTTCAACCTGTCTGTCTGTTTATGAACCTATTTCAACCTGTCTGTCTGTTAATTAACCTATTTCCACCTGTCTGTCTGTTAATTAACCTATTTCCACCTGTCTGTCTGTTAATTAGTATATATCCACCTGTCTGTCTGTTAATGAATATATTTCCACCTGTCTGTCTGTTAATGAACCTATTTCCACCTGTCTGTCTGTTAATTAATATATATCCACCTGTCTGTCTGTTAATGAACCTATTTCCACCTGTCTGTCTGTTAATGAACCTATTTCCACCTGTCTGTCTGTTAATTAATATATTTCCACCTGTCTGTCTGTTAATGAACCTATTTCCACCTGTCTGTCTGTTAATGAACCTATTTCCACCTGTCTGTCTGTTAATGAACCTATATCCACCTGTCTGTCTGTTAATGAACCTATTTCCACCTGTCTGTCTGTTAATGAACCTATTTCAACCTGTCTGTCTGTTAATGAATCTATTTCAACCTGTCTGTCTGTTAATGAACCTATTTCCACCTGTCTGTCTGTTAATGAACCTATTTCCACCTGTCTGTCTGTTAATTAACCTATTTCCACCTGTCTGTCTGTTAATTAGTATATATCCACCTGTCTGTCTGTTAATGAACCTATTTCCACCTGTCTGTCTGTTAATTAGTATATATCCACCTGTCTGTCTGTTAATGAATATATTTCCACCTGTCTGTCTGTTAATGAATATATTTCCACCTGTCTGTCTGTTTATGAACCTATTTCCACCTGTCTGTCTGTTAATTAATATATTTCCACCTGTCTGTCTGTTAATGAATATATTTCCACCTGTCTGTCTGTTAATGAACCTATTTCCACCTGTCTGTCTGTTAATGAACCTATTTCCACCTGTCTGTCTGTTAATTAACCTATTTCCACCTGTCTGTCTGTTTATGAACCTATTTCCACCTGTCTGTCTGTTAATGAATATATTTCCACCTGTCTGTCTGTTAATTAATATATTTCCACCTGTCTGTCTGTTAATGAGTATATTTCCACCTGTCTGTCTGTTAATGAACCTATATCAACCTGTCTGTCTGTTAATGAGTATATTTCCACCTGTCTGTCTGTTTATTAACCTCTTTCCACCTGTCTGTCTGTTAATGAGTATATTTCCACCTGTCTGTCTGTTAATGAATATATTTCCACCTGTCTGTCTGTTAATGAATATATTTCCACCTGTCTGTCTGTTAATGAATATATTTCCACCTGTCTGTCTCTCCAGCCTCAGGACGGGTGCCGTATGGTCCAACAGTTCCAGTTCCTGGGTTGGCCCATGTACCGAGACACGCCCATGTCCAAACGTTCCTTCCTCAAGCTCATCAGACAGGTGGACAAATGGCAGGAGGAGTATGATGGAGGAGAGGGACGCACGGTGGTGCACTGTCTGTAAGTACCACACACACTAACACACAGGGACATACACGCACTAACACACACTGTCTGTAAGTACCACACACACTAACACACAGGGACATACACGCACTAACACACACTGTCTGTAAGTACCACACACACTAACACACAGGGACATACACGCACTAACACACACTGTCTGTAAGTACCACACACACTAACACACAGGGACATACACACACACTCACACACACTGTCTGTAAGTACCACACACACTAACACACACTGTCTGTAAGTACCACACACACTAACACACAGGGACATACACACACTAACACACACTGTCTGTAAGTACCACACACACTAACACACAGGGACATACACACACACTCACACACACTGTCTGTAAGTACCACACACACTAACACACAGGGACATACACGCACTAACACACACTGTCTGTAAGTACCACACACACTAACACACAGGGACATACACGCACTAACACACACTGTCTGTAAGTACCACACACACTAACACACAGGGACATACACACACACTCACACACACTGTCTGTAAGTACCACACACACTAACAAACACTGTCTGTAAGTACCACACACACTAACACACAGGGACATACACGCACTAACACACACTGTCTGTAAGTACCACACACACTAACACACAGGGACATACACACACACTCACACACACTGTCTGTAAGTACCACACACACTAACACACACTGTCTGTAAGTACCACACACACTAACACACAGGGACATACACACACACTCACACACACATCATCTGCGAGTTAAATAAAGGTTAAATAAAAAAATATATGTATATATTAAAAGTCGCTGACAGACACATATAGAACCTGAGGTGCAACTTTGGTTCTAGAATTCGGGGGATGAACACTCCAAACAGCCTCCTCGGCCGCTCGGAGGCGTCCGCATGGTCCTAAAGCCCCTGTTTGTATCACATTCCAATTATAAAACTGGGGGGGAAATGTAATTTCAAAATGTGGGGACATGTCCCCCCCCCCCCCGTCCCTTGTGAAAGTTGTGCCCCTGGACTAGAGTAGTTAGAGTAGTATGAGTTAGAGTAGTATTAGTTAGAGTAGTATTAGATAGAGTAGTATTAGATAGAGTAGTATGAGTTAGAGTAGTATTAGATAGAGTAGTATGAGTTAGAGTAGTATTAGATAGAGTAGTATTAGTTAGAGTAGTATTAGATAGAGTAGTATTAGATAGAGTAGTATTAGATAGAGTAGTATTAGATAGAGTAGTATTAGTTAGAGTAGTATTAGATAGAGTAGTATTAGATAGAGTAGTATTAGATAGAGTAGTATGAGTTAGAGTAGTATGAGTTAGAGTAGTATTAGATAGAGTAGTATTAGATAGAGTAGTATTAGATAGAGTAGTATGAGTTAGAGTAGTATTAGATAGAGTAGTATTAGATAGAGTAGTATTAGATAGAGTAGTATGAGTTAGAGTAGTATGAGTTAGAGTAGTATTAGTTAGAGTAGTATGAGTTAGAGTAGTATGAGTTAGAGCAGTATGAGTTAGAGTAGTATTAGTTAGAGTAGTTAGAGTAGTATTAGTTAGAGTAGTATTAGTTAGAGTAGTTAGAGTAGTATTAGTTAGAGTAGTATTAGTTAGAGTAGTTAGAGTAGTATTAGTTAGAGTAGTATTAGTTAGAGTAGTTAGAGTAGTATTAGTTAGAGTAGTATTAGATAGAGTAGTTAGAGTAGTATTAGTTAGAGTAGTATTAGTTAGAGTAGTTAGAGTAGTATTAGTTAGAGTAGTATTAGTTAGAGTAGTTAGAGTAGTATTAGTTAGAGTAGTATTAGTTAGAGTAGTATTAGTTAGAGTAGTATTAGTTAGAGTAGTATTAGTTAGAGTAGTATTAGTTAGAGTAGTATTAGTTAGAGTAGTATTAGTTAGAGTAGTTAGAGTAGTATGAGTTAGAGTAGTATGAGTTAGAGTAGTATGAGTTAGAGTAGTATGAGTTAGAGTAGTATGAGTTAGAGTAGTATGAGTTAGAGTAGTATGAGTTAGAGTAGTATGAGTTAGAGTAGTATGAGTTAGAGTAGTATGAGTTAGAGTAGTATGAGTTAGAGTAGTATTAGTTAGAGTAGTATTAGTTAGAGTAGTATGAGTTAGAGTAGTATGAGTTAGAGTAGTATTAGTTAGAGTAGTATTAGTTAGAGTAGTATTAGTTAGAGTATTATTAGTTAGAGTAGTTAGAGTAGTATGAGTTAGAGTAGTATGAGTTAGAGTAGTATTAGTTAGAGTAGTATTAGTTAGAGTAGTTAGAGTAGTATTAGTTAGAGTAGTATGAGTTAGAGTAGTATTAGTTAGAGTAGTATTAGTTAGAGTAGTATTAGATAGAGTAGTTAGAGTAGTATTAGTTAGAGTAGTATTAGATAGAGTAGTTAGAGTAGTATTAGTTAGAGTAGTATTAGTTAGAGTAGTATTAGATAGAGTAGTATTGGTTAGAGTAGTATTAGTTAGAGTAGTTAGAGTATTATTAGTTAGAGTAGTATTAGTTAGAGTAGTTAGAGTAGTATGAGTTAGAGTAGTATGAGTTAGAGTAGTATTGGTTAGAGTAGTATTAGTTAGAGTAGTTAGAGTAGTATGAGTTAGAGTAGTATGAGTTAGAGTAGTATTGGTTAGAGTAGTATTAGTTAGAGTAGTTAGAGTATTATTAGTTAGAGTAGTATTAGTTAGAGTAGTTAGAGTAGTATGAGTTAGAGTAGTATTAGTTAGAGTAGTATTAGTTAGAGTAGTTAGAGTAGTATTAGTTAGAGTAGTATTAGATAGAGTAGTATGAGTTAGAGTAGTATTAGATAGAGTAGTTAGAGTAGTATTAGTTAGAGTAGTATTAGTTAGAGTAGTTAGAGTAGTATGAGTTAGAGTAGTATGAGTTAGAGTAGTATTAGTTAGAGTAGTATTAGTTAGAGTAGTTAGAGTAGTATTAGTTAGAGTAGTATGAGTTAGAGTAGTATTAGATAGAGTAGTATTAGATAGAGTAGTATTAGTTAGAGTAGTTAGAGTAGTATTAGTTAGAGTAGTATTAGTTAGAGTAGTTAGAGTAGTATTAGATAGAGTAGTATTAGTTAGAGTAGTATTAGATAGAGTAGTATTAGTTAGAGTAGTATTAGATAGAGTAGTATTAGATAGAGTAGTATTAGATAGAGTAGTATTAGATAGAGTAGTATTAGATAGAGTAGTATTAGATAGAGTAGTATTAGTTAGAGTAGTATTAGATAGAGTAGTATGAGATAGAGTAGTATGAGTTAGAGTAGTATTAGATAGAGTAGTATTAGATAGAGTAGTATTAGTTAGAGTAGTTAGAGTAGTATTAGTTAGAGTAGTATTAGTTAGAGTAGTTAGAGTAGTATTAGTTAGAGTAGTATTAGATAGAGTAGTATTAGTTAGAGTAGTATTAGTTAGAGTAGTATTAGTTAGAGTAGTATTAGTTAGAGTAGTATTAGTTAGAGTAGTTAGAGTAGTATTAGTTAGAGTAGTTAGAGTAGTATGAGTTAGAGTAGTATGAGTTAGAGTAGTATGAGTTAGAGTAGTATTAGATAGAGTAGTATTAGTTAGAGTAGTATTAGATAGAGTAGTATGAGTTAGAGTAGTTAGAGTAGTATTGGTTAGAGTAGTATTAGTTAGAGTAGTTAGAGTAGTATTAGTTAGAGTAGTTAGAGTAGTATTAGTTAGAGTAGTATGAGTAGTATTAGTTTCAGCCAAATCAAATGTTATTTGTCACATGCGTTGAATACAACAGGTGTAATAGACCTTACAGTGAAATGCTTACTGACAAGCCCTTGCAGTTTTAAGAAAATAAGTGTTAAGATAGTATTTACTAAAAGAAACTGAAGTCAAAAAAATAATAATAATAAAGATATAGAAAATTAAAATAAATAAATCATTAAAACTTTAGAAATCATGAGAGGGGAAACATCCCCATCTGCTGGTCAACCGTGCTCACTGCGCACTACACCAGACAGAGTGGTACTTTAGAACTGTTCACTAGAGTCGACTAGTTGCTTAAAGCTCAAACAAATGTGGACTTCTCTCCCTATTTTCACCATAACCCTTTGCCTTGTGTCTCTCCAGAAGGGAATTGTGTTAACTCTATTCACTACATATCTATCTGTTTCTCCTTACTGAATACACCCCTCCTCTCTCTCTCTCTCTCTCTCTACCCCTCCCCCTCCTCTCTCTTTCTCCCTCCCTCTCCCTCTCTCCCTCTCCCTCTCCCTCTCCCTCTCCCTCTCCCTCTCCCTCTCTCCCTCTCCCTCGCCCTCTCCCTCTCTTTCTCTCTCTCTCTCTCTCTACCCTCTCCCTCCTCTCTACCCCTCCTCCTCTCTCTCTCTACCCCCCCTCCTCTCTCTCTCTACCCCCCTCCTCTCTCTACCCCCCCTCCTCTCTCTCTCTCTCTACCCCTCCCCCTCCTCTCTACCCCCCCCCCCCCTCCTCTCTCTCTCTCTCTACCATCTCCCTCCCTCGCTGCAGTAACGGAGGAGGTCGCAGTGGGGCGTTCTGTGCCATCAGCATCGTGTGTGAGATGTTACAGCATCAACGTTCTGTAGACGTTTTCCACGCCGTCAAAACACTGAGGAACAACAAACCCAACATGGTCGACCTGCTGGTAGGAAACCCTGTAACATTAACACTACAGATGACCTGCTGGTAGGAAACACTGTAACATTAACACTACAGATGACCTGCTGGTAGGAAACCCTGTAACATTAACACTACAGATGACCTGCTGGTAGGAAAACACTAACATTATCACTACAGATGACCTGCTGGTAGGAAAACCCTGTAACATTAACACTACAGATGACCTGCTGGTAGGAAACCCTGTAACATTAACACTACAGATGACCTGCTGGTAGGAAACCCTGTAACATTAACACTACAGATGACCTGCTGGTAGGAAACACTGTAACATTAACACTACAGATGACCTGCTGGTAGGAAACACTGAGGAACAACAAACCCAACATGGTCGACCTGCTGGTAGGAAACCCTGTAACATTAACACTACAGATGACCTGCTGGTAGGAAACCCTGTAACATTAACACTACAGATGACCTACTGGTAGGAAACCCTGTAACATTACCACTACAGATGACCTGCTGGTAGGAAACCCTGTAACATTAACACTACAGATGACCTGCTGGTAGGAAACCCTGTAACATTAACACTACAGATGACTTGCTGGTAGGAAACCCTGTAACATTAACACTACAGATGACCTGCTGGTAGGAAACCCTGTAACATTAACACTACAGATGACTTGCTGGTAGGAAACCCTGTAACATTACACTACAGATGGCCTACTGGTATGGTACTAAATCCTCTCTCCTATTCTGGTCTCAGATTGTGTTGTTTTGCCAACTCATAGGGTCAGTGTCAAGTCATGACAAGACAGCACAATATTCAATGTTCAATGTAGTGTGTCAATGTTTATGTGGCCTAGATCAGATCAGTGTTTATGTGGCCTAGATCGGATCAGTGTTTATGTGGCCTAGATCAGATCAGTGTTTATGTGGCCTAGATCGGATCAGTGTTTATGTAGCCTAAATCAGATCAGTGTTTATGTAGCCTAGATCAGTGTTTATGTGTCCTAGATCAGGGTTTATGTAGCCTAGATCAGTGTTTATGTAGCCTAGATCAGTGTTTATGTAGCCTAGATCAGTGTTTATGTAGCCTAGATCAGTGTTTATGTAGCCTAGATCAGTGTTTATGTGGCCTAGATCAGATCAGTGTTTATGTAGCCTAGATCAGTGTTTATGTAGCCTAGATCAGTGTTTATGTGGCCTAGATCAGATCAGTGTTTATGTAGCCTAGATCAGATCAGTGTTTATGTAGCCTAGATCAGTGTTTATGTAGCCTAGATCAGTGTTTATGTGGCCTAGATCAGATCAGTGTTTATGTAGCCTAGATCCGTGTTTATGTGGCCTAGATCCGTGTTTATGTAGCCTAGATCAGTGTTTATGTAGCCTAGATCAGTGTTTATGTAGCCTAGATCCGTGTTTATGTAGCCTAGATCAGTGTTTATGTAGCCTAGATCAGTGTTTATGTAGCCTAGATCAGTGTTTATGTAGCCTAGATCAGTGTTTATGTAGCCTAGATCAGTGTTTATGTAGCCTAGATCAGTGTTTATGTAGCCTAGATCAGTGTTTATGTAGCCTAGATCAGATCAGTGTTTATGTGGCCTAGATCAGATCAGTGTTTATGTAGCCTAGATCAGTGTTTATGTAGCCTAGATCAGTGTTTATGTAGCCTAGATCAGTGTTTATGTAGCCTAGATCAGATCAGTGTTTATGTAGCCTAGATCAGTGTTTATGTAGCCTAGATCAGTGTTTATGTGGCCTAGATCAGATCAGTGTTTATGTGGCCTAGATCAGATCAGTGTTTATGTGTCCTAGATCAGATCAGTGTTTATGCAGCCTAGATCAGTGTTTATGTGGCCTAGATCAGATCAGTGTTTATGCGTCCTAGATCAGATCCGTGTTTATGTGGCCTAGATCAGATCATGGTTTATGTAGCTCAGATCAGATCAGTGTTTATGTGGCCTAGATCAGATCAGTGTTGATGTAGCCTAAATCAGATCCGTGTTTATGTAGCCTAAATCAGATCAGTGTTTATGTGGCCTAGATCAGATCATGGTTTATGTAGCTCAGATCAGATCAGTGTTTATGTGGCCTAGATCAGATCAGTGTTTATGTGGCCTAGATCAGATCATGGTTTATGTAGCTCAGATCAGATCATGGTTTATGTAGCTCAGATCAGATCCGTGTTTATGTGGCCTAGATCAGATCAGTGTTTATGTGGCCTAGATCAGATCAGTGTTTATGTGTCCTAGATCAGATCAGCGGTGAAGAATACCAGCCCCTTGTTTGTTTGTGTTCTACAGGACCAGTACAAGTTCTGCTATGAAGTGGCTCTGGAGTTCTAGAACTGTGAACATCAGGCTGGATGCAGATCTGGACTGAAGGGGTTTGGGACTTTACAGAAGACTGCAGCACAGACCGACGGGTGTTGTCATGGTCAAACAACTGGAGCGAGGCAACACAGCTAGCACACAGACATGCAGAGCTCTCTGTCTCTGTCTCTCTCTCTCTCTCTAACCCCCCCTCTCTCTCTCTCTCTCTCTCTCTCTAACCCCCCCCCTCTCTCTCTCTCTCTCTCTACCCAACCCCCCCCTCTCTCTCTCTCTCTCTCTACCCCCCCCTCTCTCGCTCTCTCTCTCTCTCTCTACCCCCCCCTCTCTCTCTCTCTGTCTCTGTCTCTGACTCTGTCTCTTCTCTCTCTAACCCCCCCTCTCTCTCTCTCTCTCTCTCTAACCCCTCCCTCTCTCTCTCTCTCCTCTCTCTAACCCCCCCTCTCTCTCTCTCTCTCTCTCTCTCTCTAACCCCCCCTCTCTCTCTCTCTCTCTCTCTCTCTCTAACCCCCCCCCCTCTCTCTCTCTCTACCCCCCCCTCTCTCTCTCTCTCTAACCCACCCCTCCCTCTCTCCCTCTCTCTCTCTACCCCCCCCCCCCCCCCTCTCTCTCTCTCTCTCTCTCTCTCGCTCTTTCTGTGTGTTAGTTTGATCAGCCGATTGAGGAAGTAACAGAAATGAGGTGTACAGTCTCATTATATTTCCATCAGTATCTGTCTATCTGCTATCAGGAAGGAGACAGTCTCTATATATTTCCATCAGTATCTGTCTGTCTGCTATCAGAAAGGAGACAGTTTATAAATATTTCCAAAAATATCAGTCTCTAAGTCTTTCTGCTTTCTGCCATCGGGACTGATACAGAAGCACAATGTTTTACACTGCAGTGAATCACCTCTTATCTGGAACCGTCGGCCTGTTCCAAACCCAACCTCTGACCCCGACACCCCTAGACCATTTCTACTGTAAATATCCCTATCTAATAAAAGGAGATTGTGATTCTATCTCTGGACACGTGTAGATTTGAGAGGAGGTGTAAGTAACATGGTAAAAGTTCCACCTTCTGCTGTGCAGCTTAAACCTTCTCAATACTCTCAGATCAACACCGTGACTAGGGGTTAGCAGAGAAGTGTCTAGGGGTCAATTGTTGGAGACAGGGTCTCTCTCTCTCTCTGTCTCTCTCTCTCTCTCTCTCTCTCTCTCTCTCTCTCTCTCTCTCTCTCTCTCTCTCTCCCTCTCCCTCTCTCCCTCTCTCTCCCTCTCTCTCTCTCTCTCTCTCTCTCTCTCTCTCTCTCTCTCTCTCTCTCTCTCTCTCTCTCTCTCTCTCTCTCTCTCTCTCTCTCTCTCTCTCTCTCTCTCTCTCTCTCTCTCTCTCTCTCTCTCTCTCTCTCTCTCTCTCTCTCGTGTGTTCCTGTGGTTTTTCTATGCCTTTATATCCTCATCGGATGACGACAACAACATGCATCAATACTTTTCCATGTCTTGTGGAATGTAGTCTATACTGTATGTAACGTGTTCATTTTATATATATATCTCTCCGTCCAAATCACGTTTTACTAGAAGTTCAAATGCCTAAATGTTACCGACTGTACGTTCTGCAAAAAAACAGGAATTGAAGACGGTTTGTTGTTGTTAACGGTTATTGATTACGCCGTCAGAAAAAAGGGGAAGGAGTCGGCACAATCGTAGAAATAGAATCACTAGAACGGGGGTCGCCGTTCAAGTCGATGGGTCTGTAACGGGTGGGCCCGGCGGGCCATGATTTTACCGTTCTATCCTTCCTGTTGCGAGGGAATCCACAACTTCTCCTGCATTTCCATTGTGTTTCTAGTTGTGTCATATTGTAAATATCTCTGTACATTATTTATTTGCCCGTCTGTATGTAATAATGGCGAATGACAGTTTAAGTGACTCGTCTTTTACGGGTGCGTTGATTTGATTCGATTGATTGTGTTGTTGTGAGCATGTGTTTTTTTGGGTCATATTTTATGACAGATAAATTACACTAGAACATAAATGTAGCTACAGTATAAAAATGATTGGTGGTGGCGTTGTTTTTCTTCAGCTTAACGCGAGGATATGAAATGTAAATAAATGATATGATCTGTTGCCAGTGTCCTACCGTACAGTTAAATATGTTACTGTAAGATGTGAGGTTGTAGGGACATCTAGTGGGGAGAGTCAGAACAGCAGTCTAGAAACAGGAGTACTTCATATTAAATCCAATTGTATTTGTCACAAGCACTGAATACAACAGGTGTAGTAGACCTTACCATGAAATGCTGAATACAACAGGTGTAGTAGACCTTACAGTGAAATGCTGAATACAACAGGTGTAGTAGACCTTACAGTGAAATGCTGAATACAACAGGTGTAGTAGACCTTACCATGAAATGCTGAATACAACAGGTGTAGTAGACCTTACCATGAAATGCTGAATACAACAGGTGTAGTAGACCTTACAGTGAAATGCTGAATACAACAGGTGTAGTAGACCTTACCATGAAATGCTGAATACAACAGGTGTAGTAGACCTTACCGTGACATGCTGAATACAACAGGTGTAGTAGACCTCACAGTAAAATGCTGACTACAACAGGTGTAGTAGACCTTACAGTGAAATGCTGAATACAACAGGTGTAGTAGACCTCACAGTGAAATACTGAATACAACAGGTGTAGTAGACCTTACAGTGAAATACTGAATACAACAGGTGTAGTAGACCTTACCATGAAATGCTGAATACAACAGGTGTAGTAGACCTTACAGTGAAATGCTGAATACAACAGGTGTAGTAGACCTCACAGTGAAATGCTGAATACAACAGGTGTAGTAGACCTTACAGTGAAATGCTGAATACAACAGGTGTAGTAGACCTCACAGTGAAATGCTGAATACAACAGGTGTAGTAGACCTTACAGTGAAATACTGAATACAACAGGTGTAGACCTTACAGTGAAATGCTGAATACAACAGGTGTAGTAGACCTCACAGTGAAATGCTGAATACAACAGGTGTAGTAGACCTTACAGTGAAATGCTGAATACAACAGGTGTAGTAGACCTTACAGTGAAATGCTGAATACAACAGGTGTAGTAGTCCTTACAGTGAAATGCTGAATACAACAGGTGTAGTAGTCCTTACAGTGAAATGCTGAATACAACAGGTGTAGTAGACCTTGCAAAGTGCATCGGTGACTTAACACCCACAGCAACGATTAAAACCCAAACCAGAAACCGTGGATTGATGGCAGCATTCGTGTGAAACCGAACCACTCCTTTTAACCAGGGCAAGGTGACCGGAAACATGACTGAATACAAACAGTGTAGCTATTCCCTCCGCAAGGCAATCAAACAAGCTAAGTGCCAGTATAGAGACAAAGTAGAGTCGCAATTCAACAGCTCAGACACAAGAGGTATGTGGCAGGGTCTACAGTCAATCACGGATTACAAAAAGAAAACCAGCCCCGTCGCGGACCAGGATGTCTTGCTCCCAGACAGACTAAATAACTTTTTTGCTCGCTTTGAGGACAATACAGTGCCACTGACACGGCCCGCTACCAAAACCTGTGTGCTCTCCTTCACTGCAGCCGAGGTGAGTAAAACATTTAAACGCGTTAACCCTCGCAAGGCTGCAGGCCCAGAAGGCATTCCCAGCCGCGTCCTCAGAGCATGCGCAGACCAGCTGGCTGGTAATATTCAATCAATCCCTATCCCAGTCTGCTGTTCCCACATGCTTCAAGAGGGCCACCATTGTTCCTGTTCCCAGAAAGCGAAGGTAACTGAGCTAAACGACTACCGCCCCGTAGCACTCACTTCCGTCATCATGAAGTGCTTTGAGAGACTAGTCAAGGACCATATCACCTCCACCCTACCTGACACCCTAGACCCACTCCAATTTGCTTACCGCCCCAATAGGTCCACAGACGACGCAATCGCCATCACACTGCACACTGCCCTATCACATCTGGACAAGAGGAATACCTATGTGAGAATGCTGTTCATCGACTACAGCTCAGCATTTAACACCATAGTACCATCCAAACTCGTCATCAAACTCCAGACCCTGGGTCTCGACTCCGCCCTGTGCAACTGGGTCCTGGACTTCCTGACGGGCCGCCCCCAGGTGGTGAGGGTAGGTAACAACATCTCCACCCCGCTGATCCTCAACACTGGGGTGCGTTCTGAACCCTCTCCTGTACTCCCTGTTCACCCACGACTGCGTGGCCATGCACGCCTCCAACTCAATCATAAAGTTTGCAGACGACACTACATTGGTAGGCTTCATTACCAACAACGACGAGACGGCCTACAGGGAGGAGGGGAGGGCCCTCGGAGTGTGGTGTCAGGAAAATAACCTCACACTCAACGTCAACAAAACAAAGGAGATGATTGTGGACTTCAGGAAACAGCAGAGGGAGCACCCTACACACATCAACTAATCATCAAGCCCAGGTGTGTGTTGTGTTACATTTTACATTTTAGTCATTTAGCAGACGCTCTTATCCAGAGCGACTTACAGTAGAGTGCATACATTTTATTACATTTTTTACATACTGAGACAAGGATATCCCTACCGTCCAATCCATCCCTAACCCTTAACCCGGACGACGCTATGCCAATTGTGCGTCGCGCCACGGACTTCCCGGTTGCGGCCGGCTGCGACAGAGCCTGGGCGTGAACCCAGAGACTCTGGTGGCGCAGCTAGCACTGCGATGCAGTGCCCTAGACCACTGCGCCACCCGGGAGACCCGTGTTAGTGCTGGGCTGGAACAAACATTGAGAAACACAACTTTACATCATCCACAACCTAGATAGTTTGCTCCTGTTGTCTCTAGTCGTTTCCCGCAGGTCTGTGGGACGAGGGACAGGAGTCCTTGGTACACCATCACTAAGCCACCGCAGCAGCAGGTCTGTTGGACGAGGGACTGGAGTCCTTGGTACACCATCATTAAGCCACCGCAGCAGCAGGTCTGTTGGACGAGGGACAGGAGTCCTTGGTACACCATCACTAAGCCACCGCAGCAGCAGGTCTGTTGGACGAGGGACTGGAGTCCTTGGTACACCATCACTAAGCCACCGCAGCAGCAGGTCTGTTGGACGAGGGACTGGAGTCCTTGGTACACCATCACTAAGCCACCGCAGCAGCAGGTCCGTTGGACGAGGGACTGGAGTCCTTGGTACACCATGACTAAGCCATTGCAGCAGCAGGTCTGTAGGACGAGGGACAGGAGTACTTGGTACACCATCACTAAGCCACCGCAGCAGCAGGTCTGTTGGACGAGGGACAGGAGTCCTTGGTACACCATCACTAAGCCACCGCAGCAGCAGGTCTGTTGGACGAGGGACAGGAGTCCTTGGTACACCATCACTAAGTCACAGCAGCAGCAGGTATGTTGGACGAGGGACAGGAGTCCTTGGTACACCATCACTAAGCCAACGCAGCAGCAGGTCTTTTGGACGAGGGACAGGAGTCCTTGGTACACCATCACTAAGCCACCGCAGCAGCAGGTCTGTTGGACGAGGGACAGGAGTCCTTGGTACACCATCACTAAGCCACCACAGCAGCAGGTCTGTTGGACGAGGGACAGGAGTCCTTGGTACACCATCACTAAGCCACCGCAGCAGCAGGTCTGTTGGACGAGGGACTGGAGTCCTTGGTACACCATCACTAAGCCACCGCAGCAGCAGGTCTTTTGGACGAGGGACTGGAGTCCTTGGGACACCATCACTAAGCCACCGCAGCAGCAGGTCTGTGGGACGAGGGACAGGAGTCCTTGGTACACCATCACTAAGCCACCGCAGAGCAGGTCTGTTGGACGAGGGACAGGAGTCCTTGGTACACCATCACTAAGCCGCCGCAGCAGCAGGTCTGTTGGACGAGGGACAGGAGTCCTTGGTACACCATCACTAAGCCACCGCAGCAGCAGGTCTGTGGGACGAGGGACAGGAGTCCTTGGTACACCATCACTAAGCCACCGCAGCAGCAGGTCTGTTGGACGAGGGACTGGAGTCCTTGGTACACCATCACTAAGCCACCGCAGCAGCAGGTCTGTTGGACGAGGGACTGGAGTCCTTGGTACACCATCACTAAGCCATTGCAGCAGCAGGTCTGTGGGACGAGGGACAGGAGTCCTTGGTACACCATCACTAAGCCACCGCAGCAGCAGGTCTGTTGGATGAGGGACTGGAGTCCTTGGTACACCATCACTAAGCCACCGCAGCAGCAGGTCTGTGGGACGAGGGACAGGAGTCCTTGGTACACCATCACTAAGCCACCGCAGCAGCAGGTCTGTGGGACGAGGGACTGGAGTCCGTGGTACACCATCACTAAGCCATTGAAGCAGCAGGTCTGTGGGACGAGGGACAGGAGTCCTTGGTACACCATCACTAAGCCACCGCAGCAGCAGGTCTGTGGGACGAGGGACTGGAGTCCTTGGTACACCATCACTAAGCCACCGCAGCAGCAGGTCTGTGGGACGAGGGACTGGAGTCCTTGGTACACCATCACTAAGCCACCGCAGCAGCAGGGATGTGGGACGAGGGACAGGAGTCCTTGGTACACCATCACTAAGACACCGCAGCAGCAGGTCTGTGGGACGAGGGACTGGAGTCCTTGGTACACCATCACTAAGCCACCGCAGCAGCAGGGATGTGGGACGAGGGACAGGAGTCCTTGGTACACCATCACTAAGCCACCGCAGCAGCAGGTCTGTGGGACGAGGGACAGGAGTCCTTGTTACACCATCACTAAGCCACCGCAGCAGCAGGTCTGTTGGATGAGGGACTGGAGTCCTTGGTACACCATCACTAACCCACCGCAGCAGCAGGTCTGTGGGACGAGGGACAGGAGTCCTTGGTACACCATCACTAAGCCACCGCAGCAGCAGGTCTGTGGGACGAGGGACTGGAGTCCGTGGTACACCATCACTAAGCCATTGCAGCAGCAGGTCTGTGGGACGAGGGACAGGAGTCCTTGGTACACCATCACTAAGCCACCGCAGCAGCAGGTCTGGGGACGAGGGACTGGAGTCCTTGGTACACCATCACTAAGCCACCGCAGCAGCAGGTCTGTGGGACGAGGGACTGGAGTCCGTGGTACACCATCACTAAGCCATTGCAGCAGCAGGTCTGTGGGACGAGGGACAGGAGTCCTTGGTACACCATCACTAAGCCACCGCAGCAGCAGGTCTGTGGGACGAGGGACTGGAGTCCTTGGTACACCATCACTAAGCCACCGCAGCAGCAGGGATGTGGGACGAGGGACAGGAGTCCTTGGTACACCATCACTAAGACACTACAGCAGCAGGTCTGTAGGACGAGGGACTGGAGTCCTTGGTACACCATCACTAAGCCACCGCAGCAGCAGGGATGTGGGACGAGGGACAGGAGTCCTTGGTACACCATCACTAAGCCACCGCAGCAGCAGGTCTGTGGGACGAGGGACAGGAGTCCTTGTTACACCATCACTAAGCCACCGCAGCAGCAGGTCTGTTGGATGAGGGACTGGAGTCCTTGGTACACCATCACTAAGCCACCGCAGCAGCAGGTCTGTGGAACGAGGGACAGGAGTCCTTGGTACACCATCACTAAGCCACCGCAGCAGCAGGTCTGTGGGACGAGGGACTGGAGTCCGTGGTACACCATCACTAAGCCATTGCAGCAGCAGGTCTGTGGGACGAGGGACAGGAGTCCTTGGTACACCATCACTAAGCCACCGCAGCAGCAGGTCTGTGGGACGAGGGACTGGAGTCCTTGGTACACCATCACTAAGCCACCGCAGCAGCAGGTCTGTGGGACGAGGGACAGGAGTCCTTGGTACACCATCACTAAGCCGCCGCAGCAGCAGGTCTGTTGGACGAGGGACAGGAGTCCTTGGTACACCATCACTAAGCCACCGCAGCAGCAGGTCTGTGGGACGAGGGACAGGAGTCCTTGGTACACCATCACTAAGCCACCGCAGCAGCAGGTCTGTTGGACGAGGGACAGGAGTCCTTGGTACACCATCACTAAGCCGCCGCAGCAGCAGGTCTGTTGGACGAGGGACAGGAGTCCTTGGTACACCATCACTAAGCCACCGCAGCAGCAGGTCTGTGGGACGAGGGACAGGAGTCCTTGGTACACCATCACTAAGCCACCGCAGCAGCAGGTCTGTTGGACGAGGGACTGGAGTCCTTGGTACACCATCACTAAGCCACCGGAGCAGCAGGTCTGTTGGACGAGGGACTGGAGTCCTTGGTACACCATCACTAAGCCATTGCAGCAGCAGGTCTGTGGGACGAGGGACAGGAGTCCTTGGTACACCATCACTAAGCCACCGCAGAGCAGGTCTGCGGGACGAGGGACAGGAGTCCTTGGTACACCATCACTAAGCCACCGCAGAGCAGGTCTGTTGGACGAGGGATTGGAGTCCTTGGTACACCATCACTAAGCCACCGCAGCAGCAGGGATGTGGGACGAGGGACAGGAGTCCTTGGTACACCATCACTAAGCCACCGCAGCAGCAGGTCTGTGGGACGAGGGACAGGAGTCCTTGTTACACCATCACTAAGCCACCGCAGCAGCAGGTCTGTTGGATGAGGGACTGGAGTCCTTGGTACACCATCACTAAGCCACCGCAGCAGCAGGTCTGTGGGACGAGGGACAGGAGTCCTTGGTACACCATCACTAAGCCACCGCAGCAGCAGGTCTGTGGGACGAGGGACTGGAGTCCGTGGTACACCATCACTAAGCCATCGCAGCAGCAGGTCTGTGGGACGAGGGACAGGAGTCCTTGGTACACCATCACTAAGCCACCGCAGCAGCAGGTCTGTGGGACGAGGGACTGGAGTCCTTGGTACACCATCACTAAGCCACCGCAGCAGCAGGTCTGTGGGACGAGGGACTGGAGTCCGTGGTACACCATCACTAAGCCATTGCAGCAGCAGGTCTGTTGGACGAGGGACTGGAGTCCTTGGTACACCATCACTAAGCCACCGCAGCAGCAGGTCTGTTGGACGAGGGACTGGAGTCCTTGGTACACCATCACTAAGCCATTGCAGCAGCAGGTCTGTGGGACGAGGGACAGGAGTCCTTGGTACACCATCACTAAGCCACCGCAGCAGCAGGTCTGTTGGATGAGGGACTGGAGTCCTTGGTACACCATCACTAAGCCACCGCAGCAGCAGGTCTGTGGGACGAGGGACAGGAGTCCTTGGTACACCATCACTAAGCCACCGCAGCAGCAGGTCTGTGGGACGAGGGACTGGAGTCCGTGGTACACCATCACTAAGCCATTGAAGCAGCAGGTCTGTGGGACGAGGGACAGGAGTCCTTGGTACACCATCACTAAGCCACCGCAGCAGCAGGTCTGTGGGACGAGGGACTGGAGTCCTTGGTACACCATCACTAAGCCACCGCAGCAGCAGGTCTGTGGGACGAGGGACTGGAGTCCTTGGTACACCATCACTAAGCCACCGCAGCAGCAGGTCTGTGGGACGAGGGACTGGAGTCCTTGGTACACCATCACTAAGCCACCGCAGCAGCAGGGATGTGGGACGAGGGACAGGAGTCCTTGGTACACCATCACTAAGACACCGCAGCAGCAGGTCTGTGGGACGAGGGACTGGAGTCCTTGGTACACCATCACTAAGCCACCGCAGCAGCAGGGATGTGGGACGAGGGACAGGAGTCCTTGGTACACCATCACTAAGCCACCGCAGCAGCAGGTCTGTGGGACGAGGGACAGGAGTCCTTGTTACACCATCACTAAGCCACCGCAGCAGCAGGTCTGTTGGATGAGGGACTGGAGTCCTTGGTACACCATCACTAAGCCACCGCAGCAGCAGGTCTGTGGGACGAGGGACAGGAGTCCTTGGTACACCATCACTAAGCCACCGCAGCAGCAGGTCTGTGGGACGAGGGACTGGAGTCCGTGGTACACCATCACTAAGCCATTGCAGCAGCAGGTCTGTGGGACGAGGGACAGGAGTCCTTGGTACACCATCACTAAGCCACCGCAGCAGCAGGTCTGGGGACGAGGGACTGGAGTCCTTGGTACACCATCACTAAGCCACCGCAGCAGCAGGTCTGTGGGACGAGGGACTGGAGTCCGTGGTACACCATCACTAAGCCATTGCAGCAGCAGGTCTGTGGGACGAGGGACAGGAGTCCTTGGTACACCATCACTAAGCCACCGCAGCAGCAGGTCTGTGGGACGAGGGACTGGAGTCCTTGGTACACCATCACTAAGCCACCGCAGCAGCAGGGATGTGGGACGAGGGACAGGAGTCCTTGGTACACCATCACTAAGACACTACAGCAGCAGGTCTGTAGGACGAGGGACTGGAGTCCTTGGTACACCATCACTAAGCCACCGCAGCAGCAGGGATGTGGGACGAGGGACAGGAGTCCTTGGTACACCATCACTAAGCCACCGCAGCAGCAGGTCTGTGGGACGAGGGACAGGAGTCCTTGTTACACCATCACTAAGCCACCGCAGCAGCAGGTCTGTTGGATGAGGGACTGGAGTCCTTGGTACACCATCACTAAGCCACCGCAGCAGCAGGTCTGTGGAACGAGGGACAGGAGTCCTTGGTACACCATCACTAAGCCACCGCAGCAGCAGGTCTGTGGGACGAGGGACTGGAGTCCGTGGTACACCATCACTAAGCCATTGCAGCAGCAGGTCTGTGGGACGAGGGACAGGAGTCCTTGGTACACCATCACTAAGCCACCGCAGCAGCAGGTCTGTGGGACGAGGGACTGGAGTCCTTGGTACACCATCACTAAGCCACCGCAGCAGCAGGTCTGTGGGACGAGGGACAGGAGTCCTTGGTACACCATCACTAAGCCGCCGCAGCAGCAGGTCTGTTGGACGAGGGACAGGAGTCCTTGGTACACCATCACTAAGCCACCGCAGCAGCAGGTCTGTGGGACGAGGGACAGGAGTCCTTGGTACACCATCACTAAGCCACCGCAGCAGCAGGTCTGTTGGACGAGGGACAGGAGTCCTTGGTACACCATCACTAAGCCGCCGCAGCAGCAGGTCTGTTGGACGAGGGACAGGAGTCCTTGGTACACCATCACTAAGCCACCGCAGCAGCAGGTCTGTGGGACGAGGGACAGGAGTCCTTGGTACACCATCACTAAGCCACCGCAGCAGCAGGTCTGTTGGACGAGGGACTGGAGTCCTTGGTACACCATCACTAAGCCACCGGAGCAGCAGGTCTGTTGGACGAGGGACTGGAGTCCTTGGTACACCATCACTAAGCCATTGCAGCAGCAGGTCTGTGGGACGAGGGACAGGAGTCCTTGGTACACCATCACTAAGCCACCGCAGAGCAGGTCTGCGGGACGAGGGACAGGAGTCCTTGGTACACCATCACTAAGCCACCGCAGAGCAGGTCTGTTGGACGAGGGATTGGAGTCCTTGGTACACCATCACTAAGCCACCGCAGCAGCAGGGATGTGGGACGAGGGACAGGAGTCCTTGGTACACCATCACTAAGCCACCGCAGCAGCAGGTCTGTGGGACGAGGGACAGGAGTCCTTGTTACACCATCACTAAGCCACCGCAGCAGCAGGTCTGTTGGATGAGGGACTGGAGTCCTTGGTACACCATCACTAAGCCACCGCAGCAGCAGGTCTGTGGGACGAGGGACAGGAGTCCTTGGTACACCATCACTAAGCCACCGCAGCAGCAGGTCTGTGGGACGAGGGACTGGAGTCCGTGGTACACCATCACTAAGCCATCGCAGCAGCAGGTCTGTGGGACGAGGGACAGGAGTCCTTGGTACACCATCACTAAGCCACCGCAGCAGCAGGTCTGTGGGACGAGGGACTGGAGTCCTTGGTACACCATCACTAAGCCACCGCAGCAGCAGGTCTGTGGGACGAGGGACTGGAGTCCGTGGTACACCATCACTAAGCCATTGCAGCAGCAGGTCTGTGGGACGAGGGACAGGAGTCCTTGGTACACCATCACTAAGCCACCGCAGCAGCAGGTCTGTGGGACGAGGGACTGGAGTCCTTGGTACACCATCACTAAGCCACCGCAGCAGCAGGGATGTGGGACGAGGGACAGGAGTCCTTGGTACACCATCACTAAGACACTACAGCAGCAGGTCTGTGGGACGAGGGACAGGAGTCCTTGGTACACCATCACTAAGCCACCGCAGCAGCAGGTCTGTGGGACGAGGGACAGGAGTCCTTGTTACACCATCACTAAGCCACCGCAGCAGCAGGTCTGTTGGATGAGGGACTGGAGTCCTTGGTACACCATCACTAAGCCACCGCAGCAGCAGGTCTGTGGGACGAGGGACAGGAGTCCTTGGTACACCATCACTAAGCCACCGCAGCAGCAGGTCTGTGGGACGAGGGACTGGAGTCCGTGGTACACCATCACTAAGCCATTGCAGCAGCAGGTCTGTGGGACGAGGGACAGGAGTCCTTGGTACACCATCACTAAGCCACCGCAGCAGCAGGTCTGTGGGACGAGGGACTGGAGTCCTTGGTACACCATCACTAAGCCACCGCAGCAGCAGGTCTGTGGGACGAGGGACAGGAGTCCTTGGTACACCATCACTAAGCCGCCGCAGCAGCAGGTCTGTTGGACGAGGGACAGGAGTCCTTGGTACACCATCACTAAGTCACCGCAGCAGCAGGTCTGTGGGACGAGGGACAGGAGTCCTTGGTACACCATCACTAAGCCACCGCAGCAGCAGGTCTGTTGGACGAGGGACAGGAGTCCTTGGTACACCATCACTAAGCCGCCGCAGCAGCAGGTCTGTTGGACGAGGGACAGGAGTCCTTGGTACACCATCACTAAGCCACCGCAGAGCAGGTCTGCGGGACGAGGGACAGGAGTCCTTGGTACACAGTCACTAAGCCACCGCAGAGCAGGTCTGTTGGACGAGGGACAGGAGTCCTTGTTACACCATCACTAAGCCACCGCAGCAGCAGGTCTGTTGGATGAGGGACTGGAGTCCTTGGTACACCATCACTAAGCCACCGCAGCAGCAGGTCTGTGGGACGAGGGACAGGAGTCCTTGGTACACCATCACTAAGCCACCGCAGCAGCAGGTCTGTGGGACGAGGGACTGGAGTCCGTGGTACACCATCACTAAGCCATTGCAGCAGCAGGTCTGTGGGACGAGGGACAGGAGTCCTTGGTACACCATCACTAAGCCACCGCAGCAGCAGGTCTGTGGGACGAGGGACTGGAGTCCTTGGTACACCATCACTAAGCCACCGCAGCAGCAGGTCTGTGGGACGAGGGACAGGAGTCCTCGGTACACCATCACTAAGCCACCGCAGCAGCAGGTCTGTTGGACGAGGGACAGGAGTCCCTGGTACACCATCACTAAGCCGCCGCAGCAGCAGGTCTGTTGGACGAGGGACAGGAGTCCTTGGTACACCATCACTAAGCCACAGCAGCAGCAGGTCTGTGGGACGAGGGACAGGAGTCCTTGGTACACCATCACTAAGCCACCGCAGCAGCAGGTCTGTTGGACGAGGGACTGGAGTCCTTGGTACACCATCACTAAGCCACCGGAGCAGCAGGTCTGTTGGACGAGGGACTGGAGTCCTTGGTACACCATCACTAAGCCATTGCAGCAGCAGGTCTGTGGGACGAGGGACAGGAGTCCTTGGTACACCATCACTAAGCCACCGCAGAGCAGGTCTGCGGGACGAGGGACAGGAGTCCTTGGTACACAGTCACTAAGCCACCGCAGAGCAGGTCTGTTGGACGAGGGGTTGGAGTCCTTGGTACACCATCACTAAGCCACCGCAGCAGCAGGGATGTGGGACGAGGGACAGGAGTCCTTGGTACACCATCACTAAGCCACTGCAGCAGCAGGTCTTTGGGACGAGGGACAGGAGTCCTTGTTACACCATCACTAAGCCACCGCAGCAGCAGGTCTGTTGGATGAGGGACTGGAGTCCTTGGTACACCATCACTAAGCCACCGCAGCAGCAGGTCTGTGGGACGAGGGACAGGAGTCCTTGGTACACCATCACTAAACCACCGCAGCAGCAGGTCTGTGGGACGAGGGACTGGAGTCCGTGGTACACCATCACTAAGCCATTGCAGCAGCAGGTCTGTGGGACGAGGGACAGGAGTCCTTGGTACACCATCACTAAGCCACCGCAGCAGCAGGTCTGTGGGACGAGGGACTGGAGTCCTTGGTACACCATCACTAAGCCACCGCAGCAGCAGGTCTGTGGGAAGAGGGACTGGAGTCCTTGGTACACCATCACTAAGCCACCGCAGCAGCAGGGATGTGGGACGAGGGACAGGAGTCCTTGGTACACCATCACTAAGCCACCGCAGCAGCTGGTCTGTGGGACGAGGGACAGGAGTCCTTGTTACACCATCACTAAGCCACCGCAGCAGCAGGTCTGTTGGATGAGGGACTGGAGTCCTTGGTACACCATCACTAAGCCACCGCAGCAGCAGGTCTGTGGGACGAGGGACAGGAGTCCTTTGTACACCATCACTAAGCCACCGCAGCAGCAGGTCTGTGGGACGAGGGACTGGAGTCCGTGGTACACCATCACTAAGCCATTGCAGCAGCAGGTCTGTGGGACGAGGGACAGTAGTCCTTGGTACACCATCACTAAGCCACCGCAGCAGCAGGTCTGTGGGACGAGGGACTGGAGTCCTTGGTACACCATCACTAAGCCACCGCAGCAGCAGGTCTGTGGGACGAGGGACTGGAGTCCTTGGTACACCATCACTAAGCCACCGCAGCAGCAGGTCTGTTGGACGAGGGACTGGAGTCCTTGGTACACCATCACTAAGCCACCGCAGCAGCAGGTCTGTTGGACGAGGGACTGGAGTCCTTGGGACACCATCACTAAGCCACCGCAGCAGCAGGTCTGTGGGACGAGGGACAGGAGTCCTTGGTACACCATCACTAAGCCGCCGCAGCAGCAGGTCTGTTGGACGAGGGACAGGAGTCCTTGGTACACCATCACTAAGCCACCGCAGCAGCAGGTCTGTGGGACGAGGGACAGGAGTCCTTGGTACACCATCACTAAGCCACCGCAGCAGCAGGTCTGTTGGACGAGGGACAGGAGTCCTTGGTACACCATCACTAAGCCATTGCAGCAGCAGGTCTCCTCTCCAGCTGGTCAGCCCTGCAGCCGGGCTCTGAGACTGTAGTACTCTGGGGATGTTTTCATATTTCACACATGGACAAAGGGATCTGAGAGGGGGGGTAGAGGGGAGAAAAAATTATGGGAGAGGGAGGGAGGGGAGGGGGGGACAGAGTGGTGGGAGGGAGGGGAGGGGGGGGACAGAGTGGTGGGAGGGAGGAAGACAGAAGGGAGGGGGAGAAAGAGAGAAGGGAGGGAGAGAGGGAGGAAGAGAGAAGGGAGGGGGGAGAAAGAGGGAGGGGAGGGAGGAAGAGAGAAGGGAGGGAGGAAGAGAGAAGGGAGGGGGGAGAAAGAGGGAGGGGAGGGGGGAAGAGAGAAGGGAGGGAGGAAGAGAGAAGGGAGGGAGGAAGAGAAAAGGGAGGGTGGAGAAAGAGGGAGGGGAGGGAGGAAGAGATGGAGGGAGGGAGGGAGGGAGGGAGGGAGGGAGGGAGGGAGGGAGGGAGGACAGAGGGAGGACAGAGGGAGGACAGAGGGAGGGAGAGATCAATCAATCAATTTTATTTTATATAGCCCTTCGTACATCAGATAATATCTCGAAGTGCTGTACAGAAACCCAGCCTAAAACCCCAAACAGCTAGAATGCAGGTGTAGAAGCACGGATGAGATGAGGGAGGAAGATGAGGGAGGGAGGAAGAGAGAAGGGAGGGAGGGAGGGAGGGAGGGGAGGGGGGGGACAGAGTGGTGGGAGGGAGGGGAGGGGGGGGGACAGAGTGGTGGGAGGGAGGAAGACAGAAGGGAGGGGGAGAAAGAGAGAAGGGAGGGAGAGAGGGAGGAAGAGAGAAGGGAGGGGGGAGAAAGAGGGAGGGGAGGGAGGAAGAGAGAAGGGAGGGAGGAAGAGAGAAGGGAGGGAGGAAGAGAAAAGGGAGGGGGGAGAAAGAGGGAGGGGAGGGAGGAAGAGATGGAGGGAGGAAGAGAGAAGGGAGGGAGGGAGGGAGGGAGGGATGGAGGGAGGGAGGGAGGACAGAGGGAGGACAGAGGGAGGGAGAGATGAGGGAGGGAGGAAGAGAGAAGGGAGGGAGGGAGGGAGGGAGGGAGGGAGGACAGAGGGAGGGAGAGATGAGAGAGGGAGGAAGAGATGAGGGAGGGAGGAAGAGAGAAGGGAGGGAGGGAGAGAGGGAGGAAGAGAGAGAGGACGGAGGGAGGGAGGGAGGAAGAGAGAGAGGACGGAGTGAGGGAGAAGGAAGGGAGGAAGAGGGAGAGAGGGAGGGAGGAGGGAGGGAGCAGACTCATATTTCATCACTCAGCTCATCAGATTATTCCTCTTCACACAAGGACGTTGGAGAGAGTGGGAGATGAGAGGAAAGTGTGTTGGAGAGAGAGAGGGAACTGTGTGGTGTGGAGGATGGGCCTGGCTTCAGCTGCTGAGGGCATCCATACCAGATGTTGCCTGGGCCTATATCCAGACATGCACAAACACAGTCACACACTCACACACACACACACACACACACACACACACCTACTGGAAATACACACATATACACACAAACTGGGCATGCAAATACACACAGCAGGTGTTTGTGTAACTCTATCAAACAAACCTCAGGCTCAGTGGACAACAGACAGACTGTTAACCACCTCGTATTTGAACGCTTTTAAAACACAGAAGCCGACCTGGGGAACTATAGATACAGCTCCCTCCGCTCTCCTGCATGATCGTAATTCATGTGAGCGCCACTATAAATCCCTTTAATAGCACGTTTATGTTAGCTGGTATATAATGACAAAATACACCGTATTCCTGGCCTGCTAATGTGCAGAAGAATGGTTTCCCAAACAGGCAGACTAGATGCCAGTTATTTCAGAAATGAATATGCATTCAAAACGCCAGGCTTTTTTTAGCGGTTATTCAAATGGCATAGACTGTTCACTGCAGTTTAAAGCTATACCTCATTAATTTAGATATTTTTTTTATACTAGGCCTAATGGGGGGGGGAGCAGGCTTGCTCTTGCTAATTGCTGAATGTAAAACAGGCCCACAGGCCAAATGAACTGTCAGGGAGAGAAAGTGAGTAGGAGTAATCACTTTGGAGAAAATTCAACCCCGAAAAAGGAATTGACAACTATTAGAAAAAAAAATGGAGCATCTTGAGCAACGAGGCAATGACATGCTGTAAAAGATGAGTTTGTTTTTGAATTGCTACATTTAAATACAAGTTACTATACACTGAATCAAAAAAAAAAATACGCAACATGTAACAATTTTTTAGATTTTACTGAGTTACAGTTAATAAGGAAAAATAAATAAATTAGGCCCTAACATATAGATTCACATGACTGGGCAGGGAAGCAGCCATGGGTGGGCCTTGGGTGGGCCTTGAAGGGCAAGGCCCACCCAGGGCAAGGCCCACCCACTTGGCAGCCAGGCCCAGCCCACTCAGACGATCCCAGCAGGTGAAGAAGCCAGATGTGGAGGTCCTGGGCTGGCGTGGTTACACGTGGGTCTGCGGTTGTGAGGCAGGTTGGACTTACTGCCAAATTCTCTAAAACAACGTTGGAGGCAGTTTATGGTAAAGAAATTAACATTAAATTATCTGGCAACAGCTCTGGTGGACATTCCTGCAGTCAGCGTGACAATTGCACGCTCCCTCAAAATCTGTGGCATTGTATTGTGTGTGACAAAACTGCACATTTTAGTGTGGCCTTTTATTGTCCCCTGCACAAGGTGCACCTGTGTAATGATCATGCTGTTTAAAATCAGCTTCTTGATATGCCACACCTGTCAGGTGGATGGATTATCTTGATAAAAGAGAAATGCACACTAACAGGGATGTAAACAAATTTGTGCACTAAATAACACTTTACATGTTGTGTTAATATTTTTGTTCAGTGTGTATTATTTATCATTAGGACTACATGTACGTTTGTATGTACGAAGTATTATTTTCAGTTTTCACTTTGACAATAAACATCCTGAAAGCACTGAATGGTCTCGTGTTAATTAATGCTTAATTTAATTATGAATTAATTATTAATGCTTTATCTTGGCCAGGTCGCAGTTGCAAATGAGAACTTGTTCTCAACTAGCCTACCTGGTTAAATAAAGGTGAAATAAATAAAACATTTAAAAAATGGTCCTGTGTTACCGTCTTATTAATGAATGGTCCTGTGTTACAGTCTTATTAATGAATGGTCCTGTGTTACCGTCTTATTAATGAATGGTCCTGTGTTACAGTCGTATTAATTGAATGGTCCTGTGTTACCGTCTTATTAATGAATGGTCCTGTGTTACCGTCTTATTAAGGAATGGTCCTGTGTTACCGTCCTATTAATGAATGGTCCTGTGTTACAGTCTTATTAATGAATGGTCCTGTGTTACCGTCTTATTAATGAATGGTCTTGTGTTACCGTCTTATTAATGAATGGTCCTGTGTTACAGTCTTATTAATGAATGGTCCTGTGTTACCGTCTTATTAATGAATGGCCCTGTGTTACCGTCTTATTAATGAATGGTCCTGTGTTACCGTCTTATTAATGAATGGTCCTGTGTTACCGTCTTATTAATGAATGGTCCTGTGTTACAGTCTTATTAATGAATGGTCCTGTGTTACAGTCTTATTAATGAATGGTCCTGTGTTACAGTCTTATTAATGAATGGTCCTGTGTTACCGTCTTATTAATGAATGGTCCTGTGTTACAGTCTTATTAATGAATGGTCTTGTGTTACAGTCGTATTAATGAATGGTCCTGTGTTACCGTCTTATTAATGAATGGTCCTGTGTTACCGTCTTATTAATGAATGGTCCTGTGTTACCGTCTTATTAATGAATGGTCCTGTGTTACCGTCGTATTAATGAATGGTCCTGTGTTACCGTCTTATTAATGAATGGTCTCGTGTTAATTAATGCTTAATTTAATTATTAATTAATTATTAATGCTTTATCTTGGCCAGGTCGCAGTTGCAAATGAGAACTTGTTCTCAACTAGCCTACCTGGTTAAATAAAGGTGAAATAAATTAAAAAATTAAAAAATGGTCCTGTGTTACCGTCTTATTAATGAATGGTCCTGTGTTACAGTCTTATTAAGGAATGGTCCTGTGTTCCAGTCTTATTAATGAATGGTCCTGTGTTACAGTCTTATTGAGGAATGGTCCTGTGTTGCAGTCTTATTAAGGAATGGTCCTGTGTTACCGTCTTATTAATGAATGGTCCTGTGTTACCGTCTTATTAATGAATGGTCCTGTGTTACAGTCTTATTAAGGAATGGTCCTGTGTTACCGTCTTATTAATGAATGGTCCTGTGTTACCGTCTTATTAATGAATGGTCCTGTGTTACAGTCTTATTAATGAATGGTCCTGTGTTACCGTCTTATTAATGAATGGTCTCGTCTTACCGTCTTATTAATGAATGGTCCTGTGTTACCGTCTTATTAATGAATGGTCCTGTGTTACCGTCTTATTAATGAATGGTCTTGTGTTACCGTCTTATTAATGAATGGTCCTCTGTTACCGTCTTATTAATGAATGGCCCCGTGTTACCGTCGTATTAATGAATGGTCCTGTGTTACCGTCTTATTAATGAATGGTCCTGTGTTAGTCTTATTAATGAATGGTCCTGTGTTACCGTCTTATTAATGAATGGTCCTGTGTTACCGTCGTATTAATGAATGGTCCTGTGTTACCGTCGTATTAATGAATGGTCCTGTGTTACCGTCGTATTAATGAATGGTCCTGTGTTACCGTCTTATTAATGAATGGTCCTGTGTTACCGTCTTATTAAGGAATGGTCCCGTGTTACCGTCTTATTAATGAATGGTCCTGTGTTACCGTCTTATTAATGAATGGTCCTGTGTTACCGTCGTATTAATGAATGGTCCTGTGTTACCGTCTTATTAATGAATGGTCCTGTGTTACCGTCTTATTAATGAATGGTCCTGTGTTACCGTCTTATTAATGAATGGTCCTGTGTTACCGTCTTATTAATGAATGGTCCTGTGTTACCGTCTTATTAATGAATGGTCCTGTGTTACCGTCTTATTAATGAATGGTCCCGTGTTACCGTCTTATTAATGAATGGTCCTGTGTTACCGTCTTATTAAGGAATGGTCCTGTGTTACAGTCTTATTAATGACCATGCCTTAATAACCACGTTACGAAATGAGGTGGATATCATTTCAGTCATGCTACTGTCAGTCATATTCGTGATTTGAACTACCTAGCGCGTGTTCTTCCTCAGCTCAGAGTGTGATGGCGGCGTATGTTCAATACGGTGGAGGCTGTTGATGGGAGGACGGCTCATGTCTGGAACGGGCGAATGGAATGGCATCAAACACATGGTTTGATACCTTTACACCTCTACCGCTTCAGCTTTTACCCTTAGCCCGTCCTCCTCCCGACATAAGGTGCAACCGGGACTCCTGTGGTTCAATAGGTGTCACTGTAGAGTAGTAAACATTACTGCTGTGCTTCTATATTGACCGTGTGCCACATGAGGCATGTGAAATCAACCGTTACCAGCAGGGAGCGCTGTTTTTCAGTATTGTATATGGAGCTGTTTACTGTCTGTATTTTATATCTGCACCATGTGTTGGAGCTGTTTACTGTCTGTATTTTATATCTGCACCATGTGTTGGAGCTGTTTACTGTCTGTATATCTGCACCATGTGTTGGAGCTGTTTACCGTCTGTATTTTATATCTGCACCATGTGTTGGAGCTGTTTACTGTCTGTATTTTATATCTGCACCATGTGTTGGAGCTGTTTACTGTCTGTATTTTATATCTGCACCATGTGTTGGAGCTGTTTACCGTCTGTATTTTATATCTGCACCATGTGTTGGAGCAGTTTACTCTCTGTATTTTATATCTGCACCATGTGTTGGAGCTGTTTACTGTCTGTATTTTATATCTGCACCATGTGTTGGAGCTGTTTACTGTCTGTATTTTATATCTGCACCATGTGTTGGAGCTGTTTACTCTCTGTATTTTATATCTGCACCATGTGTTGGAGCTGTTTACTGTCTGTATATCATATCTGCACCATGTGTTGGAGCTGTTTACTGTCTGTATTTTATATCTGCACCATGTGTTGGAGCTGGTTACTGTCTGTATATCTGCACCATGTGTTGGAGCTGTTTACTGTCTGTATTTTATATCTGCATCATGTGTTGGAGCTGTTTACTCTCTGTATTTTATATCTGCACCATGTGTTGGAGCTGTTTACTGTCTGTATTTTATATCTGCATCATGTGTTGGAGCTGTTTACTGTCTGTATTTTATATCTGCACCAAGTGGTGGAGTTGTTTACTCTCTGTATTTTATATCTGCATCATGTGTTGGAGCTGTTTACTCTCTGTATTTTATATCTGCACCATGTGTTGGAGCTGTTTACTGTCTGTATTTTATATCTGCACCATGTGTTGGAGCTGTTTACTGTCTGTATTTTATATCTGCACCATGTGTTGGAGCTGTTTACTCTCTGTATTTTATATCTGCACCATGTGTTGGAGCTGTTAACTGTCTGTATTTTATATCTGCATCATGTGTTGGAGCTGTTTACTCTCTGTATATCTACACCATGTGTTGGAGCTGTGTACTGTCTGTATTTTATATCTGCACCATGTGTTGGAGCTGTGTACTGTCTGTATTTTATATCTGCACCATGTGTTGGAGCTGTTTACTGTCTGTATATCTGCACCATGTGTTGGAGCTGTTTACTGTCTGTATTTTATATCTGCATCATGTGTTGGAGCTGTTTACTCTCTGTATTTCATATCTGCACCATGTGTTGGAGCTGTTTACTGTCTGTATTTTATATCTGCATCATGTGTTGGAGCTGTTTACTGTCTGTATTTTATATCTGCACCATGTGTTTGAGCTGTTTACTCTCTGTATTTTATATCTGCATCATGTGTTGGAGCTGTTTACTCTCTGTATTTTATATCTGCACCATGTGTTGGAGCTGTTTACTGTCTGTATTTTATATCTGCACCATGTGTTGGAGCTGTTTACTGTCTGTATATCATATCTGCACCATGTGTTGGAGCTGTTTACTGTCTGTATTTTATATCTGCACCATGTGTTGGAGCTGGTTACTGTCTGTATATCTGCACCATGTGTTGGAGCTGTTTACTGTCTGTATTTTATATCTGCATCATGTGTTGGAGCTGTTTACTCTCTGTATTTTATATCTGCACCATGTGTTGGAGCTGTTTACTGTCTGTATTTTATATCTGCATCATGTGTTGGAGCTGTTTACTGTCTGTATTTTATATCTGCACCAAGTGTTGGAGTTGTTTACTCTCTGTATTTTATATCTGCATCATGTGTTGGAGCTGTTTACTCTCTGTATTTTATATCTGCACCATGTGTTGGAGCTGTTTACTGTCTGTATTTTATATCTGCACCATGTGTTGGAGCTGTTTACTGTCTGTATTTTATATCTGCACCATGTGTTGGAGCTGTTTACTCTCTGTATTTTATATCTGCACCATGTGTTGGAGCTGTTTACTGTCTGTATTTTATATCTGCACCATGTGTTGGAGCTGTTTACTCTGTATTTTATATCTGCACCATGTGTTGGAGCTGTTAACTGTCTGTATTTTATATCTGCATCATGTGTTGGAGCTGTTTACTCTCTGTATATCTACACCATGTGTTGGAGCTGTGTACTGTCTGTATTTTATATCTGCACCATGTGTTGGAGCTGTGTACTGTCTGTATTTTATATCTGCACCATGTGTTGGAGCTGTTTACTGTCTGTATATCTGCACCATGTGTTGGAGCTGTTTACTGTCTGTATTTTATATCTGCATCATGTGTTGGAGCTGTTTACTCTCTGTATTTTATATCTGCACCATGTGTTGGAGCTGTTTACTGTCTGTATTTTATATCTGCATCATGTGTTGGAGCTGTTTACTGTCTGTATTTTATATCTGCACCATGTGTTGGAGCTGTTTACTCTCTGTATTTTATATCTGCATCATGTGTTGGAGCTGTTTACTCTCTGTATTTTATATCTGCACCATGTGTTGGAGCTGTTTACTGTCTGTATTTTATATCTGCACCATGTTTAGGAGCTGTTTACTGTCTGTATTTTATATCTGCACCATGTGTTGGAGCTGTTTACTCTCTGTATTTTATATCTGCACCATGTGTTGGAGCTGTTTACTGTCTGTATTTTATATCTGCACCATGTGTTGGAGCTGTTTACTCTGTATTTTATATCTGCACCATGTGTTGGAGCTGTTAACTGTCTGTATTTTATATCTGCATCATGTGTTGGAGCTGTTTACTCTCTGTATATCTACACCATGTGTTGGAGCTGTGTACTGTCTGTATTTTATATCTGCACCATGTGTTGGAGCTGTGTACTGTCTGTATTTTATATCTGCACCATGTGTTGGAGCTGTTTACTCTCTGTATTTTATATCTGCACCATGTGTTGGAGCTGTTTACTGTCTGTATTTTATATCTGCACCATGTGTTGGAGCTGTTTACTTTCTGTATTTTATATCTGCATCATGTGTTGGAGCTGTTTACTGTCTGTATTTTACATCTGCACCATGTGTTGGAGCTGTTTACTGTCTGTATTTTATATCTGCACCATGTGTTGGAGCTGTTTACTCTCTGTATTTTATATCTGCACCATGTGTTGGAGCTGTTTACTGTCTGTATTTCATATCTGCACCATGTGTTGGAGCTGTTTACTCTCTGTATTTTATATCTGCACCATGTGTTGGAGCTGTTTACTGTCTGTATTTTATATCTGCACCATGTGTTGGAGCTGTTTACTGTCTGTATTTTATATCTGCACCATGTGTTGGAGCTGTTTACTGTCTGTATTTTATATCTGCACCATGTGTTGGAGCTGTTTACCGTCTGTATTTTATATCTGCACCATGTGTTGGAGCTGTTTACTGTCTGTATATCATATCTGCACCATGTGTTGGAGCTGTTTACTGTCTGTATTTTATATCTGCACCATGTGTTGGAGCTGTTTACTCTCTGTATTTTATATCTGCACCATGTGTTGGAGCTGTTTACTGTCTGTATATCTGCACCATGTGTTGGAGCTGTTTACTCTCTGTATTTTGTATCTGCACCATGTGTTGGAGCTGTTTACTGTCTGTATTTTATATCTGCACCATGTGTTGGAGCTGTTTACTGTCTGTATTTTATATCTGCACCATGTGTTGGAGCTGTTTACTGTCTGTATTTTATATCTGCACCATGTGTTGGAGCTGTTTACCGTCTGTATTTTATATCTGCACCATGTGTTGAAGCTGTTTACTGTCTGTATTTTATATCTGCACCATGTGTTGGAGCTGTTTACTGTCTGTATTTTATATCTGCACCATGTGTTGGAGCTGTTTACCGTCTGTATTTTATATCTGCACCATGTGTTGGAGCAATTTACTCTCTGTATTTTATATCTGCACCATGTGTTGGAGCTGTTTACTGTCTGTATTTTATATCTGCACCATGTGTTGGAGCTGTTTACTGTCTGTATTTTATATCTGCACCATGTGTTGGAGCTGTTTACTCTCTGTATTTTATATCTGCACCATGTGTTGGAGCTGTTTACTGTCTGTATATCATATCTGCACCATGTGTTGGAGCTGTTTACTGTCTGTATTTTATATCTGCACCATGTGTTGGAGCTGGTTACTGTCTGTATATCTGCACCATGTGTTGGAGCTGTTTACTGTCTGTATTTTATATCTGCATCATGTGTTGGAGCTGTTTACTCTCTGTATTTTATATCTGCACCATGTGTTGGAGCTGTTTACTGTCTGTATTTTATATCTGCATCATGTGTTGGAGCTGTTTACTGTCTGTATTTTATATCTGCACCATGTGTTGGAGCTGTTTACTCTCTGTATTTTATATCTGCATCATGTGTTGGAGCTGTTTACTCTCTGTATTTTATATCTGCACCATGTGTTGGAGCTGTTTACTGTCTGTATTTTATATCTGCACCATGTGTTGGAGCTGTTTACTGTCTGTATTTTATATCTGCACCATGTGTTGGAGCTGTTTACTCTCTGTATTTTATATCTGCACCATGTGTTGGAGCTGTTTACTGTCTGTATTTTATATCTGCACCATGTGTTGGAGCTGTTTAATCTGTATTTTATATCTGCACCATGTGTTGGAGCTGTTAACTGTCTGTATTTTATATCTGCATCATGTGTTGGAGCTGTTTACTCTCTGTATATCTACACCATGTGTTGGAGCTGTGTACTGTCTGTATTTTATATCTGCACCATGTGTTGGAGCTGTGTACTGTCTGTATTTTATATCTGCACCATGTGTTGGAGCTGTTTACTCTCTGTATTTCATATCTGCACCATGTGTTGGAGCTGTTTACTGTCTGTATTTTATATCTGCACCATGTGTTGAAGCTGTTTACTTTCTGTATTTTATATCTGCACCATGTGTTGGAGCTGTTTACTCTCTGTATTTTATATCTGCACCATGTGTTGGAGCTGTTTACTGTCTGTATATCTGCACCATGTGTTGGAGCTGTTTACTCTCTGTATTTTGTATCTGCACCATGTGTTGGAGCTGTTTACTGTCTGTATTTTATATCTGCACCATGTGTTGGAGCTGTTTACTGTCTGTATTTTATATCTGCACCATGTGTTGGAGCTGTTTACTGTCTGTATTTTATATCTGCACCATGTGTTGGAGCTGTTTACCGTCTGTATTTTATATCTGCACCATGTGTTGAAGCTGTTTACTGTCTGTATTTTATATCTGCACCATGTGTTGGAGCTGTTTACTGTCTGTATTTTATATCTGCACCATGTGTTGGAGCTGTTTACCGTCTGTATTTTATATCTGCACCATGTGTTGGAGCAATTTACTCTCTGTATTTTATATCTGCACCATGTGTTGGAGCTGTTTACTGTCTGTATTTTATATCTGCACCATGTGTTGGAGCTGTTTACTGTCTGTATTTTATATCTGCACCATGTGTTTGAGCTGTTTACTCTCTGTATTTTATATCTGCACCATGTGTTGGAGCTGTTTACTGTCTGTATATCATATCTGCACCATGTGTTGGAGCTGTTTACTGTCTGTATTTTATATCTGCACCATGTGTTGGAGCTGGTTACTGTCTGTATATCTGCACCATGTGTTGGAGCTGTTTACTGTCTGTATTTTATATCTGCATCATGTGTTGGAGCTGTTTACTCTCTGTATTTTATATCTGCACCATGTGTTGGAGCTGTTTACTGTCTGTATTTTATATCTGCATCATGTGTTGGAGCTGTTTACTGTCTGTATTTTATATCTGCACCATGTGTTGGAGCTGTTTACTCTCTGTATTTTATATCTGCATCATGTGTTGGAGCTGTTTACTCTCTGTATTTTATATCTGCACCATGTGTTGGAGCTGTTTACTGTCTGTATTTTATATCTGCACCATGTGTTGGAGCTGTTTACTGTCTGTATTTTATATCTGCACCATGTGTTGGAGCTGTTTACTCTCTGTATTTTATATCTGCACCATGTGTTGGAGCTGTTTACTGTCTGTATTTTATATCTGCACCATGTGTTGGAGCTGTTTAATCTGTATTTTATATCTGCACCATGTGTTGGAGCTGTTAACTGTCTGTATTTTATATCTGCATCATGTGTTGGAGCTGTTTACTCTCTGTATATCTACACCATGTGTTGGAGCTGTGTACTGTCTGTATTTTATATCTGCACCATGTGTTGGAGCTGTGTACTGTCTGTATTTTATATCTGCACCATGTGTTGGAGCTGTTTACTCTCTGTATTTCATATCTGCACCATGTGTTGGAGCTGTTTACTGTCTGTATTTTATATCTGCACCATGTGTTGAAGCTGTTTACTTTCTGTATTTTATATCTGCATCATGTGTTGGAGCTGTTTACTGTCTGTATTTTATATCTGCACCATGTGTTGGAGCTGTTTACTGTCTGTATTTTATATCTGCACCATGTGTTGGAGCTGTTTACTCTCTGTATTTTATATCTGCACCATGTGTTGGAGCTGTTTACTGTCTGTATTTCATATCTGCACCATGTGTTGGAGCTGTTTACTCTCTGTATTTTAGATCTGCACCATGTGTTGGAGCTGTTTACTGTCTGTATTTTATATCTGCACCATGTGTTGGAGCTATTTACTGTCTGTATATCTGCACCATGTGTTGGAGCTGTTTACTGTCTGTATTTTATATCTGCACCATGTGTTGGAGCTGTTTACTGTCTGTATTTTATATCTGCACCATGTGTTGGAGCTGTTTACCGTCTGTATTTTATATCTGCACCATGTGTTGGAGCTGTTTACTGTCTGTATATCATATCTGCACCATGTGTTGGAGCTGTTTACTGTCTGTATTTTATATCTGCACCATGTGTTGGAGCTGTTTACTCTCTGTATTTTATATCTGCACCATGTGTTGGAGCTGTTTACTGTCTGTATATCTGCACCATGTGTTGGAGCTGTTTACTCTCTGTATTTTATATCTGCACCATGTGTTGGAGCTGTTTACTCTCTGTATTTTATATCTGCACCATGTGTTGGAGCTGTTTACTGTCTGTGTTTTATATCTGCACCATGTGTTGGAGCTGTTTACTGTCTGTATTTTATATCTGCACCATGTGTTGGAGCTGTTTACCGTCTGTATTTTATATCTGCACCATGTGTTGAAGCTGTTTACTGTCTGTATTTTATATCTGCACCATGTGTTGGAGCTGTTTACTGTCTGTATTTTATATCTGCACCATGTGTTGGAGCTGTTTACTGTCTGTATTTTATATCTGCACCATGTGTTGGAGCTGTTTACCGTCTGTATTTTATATCTGCACCATGTGTTGGAGCAATTTACTCTCTGTATTTTATATCTGCACCATGTGTTGGAGCTGTTTACTGTCTGTATTTTATATCTGCACCATGTGTTGGAGCTGTTTACTGTCTGTATTTTATATCTGCACCATGTGTTGGAGCTGTTTACTCTCTGTATTTTATATCTGCACCATGTGTTGGAGCTGTTTACTGTCTGTATATCATATCTGCACCATGTGTTGGAGCTGTTTACTGTCTGTATTTTATATCTGCACCATGTGTTGGAGCTGGTTACTGTCTGTATATCTGCACCATGTGTTGGAGCTGTTTACTGTCTGTATTTTATATCTGCATCATGTGTTGGAGCTGTTTACTGTCTGTATTTTATATCTGCACCATGTGTTGGAGCTGTTTACTCTCTGTATTTTATATCTACATCATGTGTTGGAGCTGTTTACTCTCTGTATTTTATATCTGCACCATGTGTTGGAGCTGTTTACTGTCTGTATTTTATATCTGCACCATGTGTTGGAGCTGTTTACTGTCTGTATTTTATATCTGCACCATGTGTTGGAGCTGTTTACTCTCTGTATTTTATATCTGCACCATGTGTTGGAGCTGTTTACTCTGTATTTTATATCTGCACCATGTGTTGGAGCTGTTTACTCTGTATTTTATATCTGAACCATGTGTTGGAGCTGTTAACTGTCTGTATTTTATATCTGCATCATGTGTTGGAGCTGTTTACTCTCTGTATATCTACACCATGTGTTGGAGCTGTGTACTGTCTGTATTTTATATCTGCACCATGTGTTGGAGCTGTTTACTCTCTGTATTTCATATCTGCACCATGTGTTGGAGCTGTTTACTGTCTGTATTTTATATCTGCACCATGTGTTGAAGCTGTTTACTTTCTGTATTTTATATCTGCATCATGTGTTGGAGCTGTTTACTGTCTGTATTTTGTATCTGCACCATGTGTTGGAGCTGTTTACTGTCTATATTTTATATCTGCACCATGTGTTGGAGCTGTTTACTCTCTGTATTTTATATCTGCACCATGTGTTGGAGCTGTTTACTGTCTGTATTTTATATCTGCACCATGTGTTGGAGCTGTTTACTCTCTGTATTTTATATCTGCACCATGTGTTGGAGCTGTTTACTGTCTGTATTTTATATCTGCATCATGTGTTGGAGCTGTTTACTGTCTGTATTTTATATCTGCACCATGTGTTGGAGCTGTTTACTCTCTGTATTTTATATCTGCACCATGTGTTGGAGCTGTTTACTGTCTGTATATCTGCACCATGTGTTGGAGCTGTTTACTCTCTGTATTTTATATCTGCACCATGTGTTGGAGCTGTTTACTGTCTGTATTTTATATCTGCACCATGTGTTGGAGCTGTTTACTCTCTGTATATCTGCACCATGTGTTGGAGCTGTTTACTGTCTGTATTTTATATCTGCACCATGTGTTGGAGCTGTTTACTGTCTGTATATCTGCACCATGTGTTGGAGCTGTTTACTCTCTGTATTTTATATCTGCACCATGTGTTGGAGCTGTTTACTGTCTGTATTTTATATCTGCACCATGTTTTGAAGCTGTTTACTTTCTGTATTTTATATCTGCATCATGTGTTGGAGCTGTTTACTGTCTGTATTTTATATCTGCACCATGTGTTGGAGCTGTTTACTGTCTGTATATCTACACCATGTGTTGGAGCTGTTTACTCTCTGTATTTTATATCTGCACCATGTGTTGGAGCTGTTTACTGTCTGTATTTTATATCTGCACCATGTGTTGGAGCTGTTTACTGTCTGTATATCTACACCATGTGTTGGAGCTGTTTACTCTCTGTATTTTATATCTGCACCATGTGTTGGAGCTGTTTACTGTCTGTATTTTATATCTGCACCATGTGTTGGAGCTGTTTACTGTCTGTATTTTATATCTGCACCATGTGTTGGAGCTGTTTACTGTCTGTATTTTATATCTGCACCATGTGTTGGAGCTGTTTACTGTCTGTATTTTATATCTGCACCATGTGTTGGAGCTTTTTACTGTCTGTATTTTATATCTGCACCATGTGTTGGAGCTGTTTACTCTCTGTATTTTATATCTGCACCATGTGTTGGAGCTGTTTACTTTCTGTATTTTATATCTGCACCATGTGTTGGAGCTGTTTACTGTCTGTATTTTATATCTGCACCATGTGTTGGAGCTGTTAACTGTCTGTATTTTATATCTGCACCATGGGTTGGAGCTGTTTACTGTCTGTATATCTGCACCATGTGTTGGAGCTGTTTACTGTCTGTATTTTATATATGCACCATGTGTTGGAGCTGTTTACTCTGTATTTTATATCTGCACCATGTGATTGAGCTGTTTACTCTGTATTTTATATCTGCACCATGTGATTGAGCTGTTTACTCTGTATTTTATATCTGCACCATGTGTTGGAGCTGTTTACTGTCTGTATATCTGCACCATGTGTTGGAGCTGTTTACTCTCTGTATTTTATATCTGCACCATGTGTTGGAGCTGTTTACTGTCTGTATTTTATATCTGCACCATGTGTTGGAGCTGTTTACTGTCTGTATATCTGCACCATGTGTTGGAGCTGTTTACTGTCTGTATTTTATATCTGCACCATGTGTTGGAGCGTTTTACTGTCTGTATATCTGCACCATGTGTTGGAGCTGTTTACTCTCTGTATTTTATATCTGCACCATGTGTTGGAGCTGTTTACTGTCTGTATTTTATATCTGCACCATGTGTTGAAGCTGTTTACTTTCTGTATTTTATATCTGCATCATGTGTTGGAGCTGTTTACTGTCTGTATTTTATATCTGCACCATGTGTTGGAGCTGTTTACTGTCTGTATATCTACACCATGTGTTGGAGCTGTTTACTCTCTGTATTTTATATCTGCACCATGTGTTGGAGCTGTTTACTGTCTGTATTTTATATCTGCACCATGTGTTGGAGCTGTTTACTGTCTGTATATCTACACCATGTGTTGGAGCTGTTTACTCTCTGTATTTTATATCTGCACCATGTGTTGGAGCTGTTTACTGTCTGTATTTTATATCTGCACCATGTGTTGGAGCTGTTTACTGTCTGTATTTTATATCTGCACCATGTGTTGGAGCTGTTTACTGTCTGTATTTTATATCTGCACCATGTGTTGGAGCTGTTTACTGTCTGTATATCTGCACCATGTGTTGGAGCTGTTTACTGTCTGTATTTTATATCTGCACCATGTGTTGGAGCTGTTTACTCTGTATTTTATATCTGCACCATGTGATTGAGCTGTTTACTCTGTATTTTATATCTGCACCATGTGATTGAGCTGTTTACTCTGTATTTTATATCTGCACCATGTGTTGGAGCTGTTTACTCTCTGTATTTTATTTCTGCACCATGTGTTGGAGCTGTTTACTGTCTGTATATTATATCTGCATCATGTGTTGGAGCTGTTTACTGTCTGTATTTTATATCTGCACCATGTGTTGGAGCTGTTTACTGTCTGTATATCTGCACCATGTGTTGGAGCTGTTTACTGTCTGTATATCTGCACCATGTGTTGGAGCTGTTTACTGTCTGTATTTTATATCTGCACCATGTGTTGGAGCTGTTTACTGTCTGTATATCTGCACCATGTGTTGGAGCTGTTTACTGTCTGTATTTTATATCTGCACCATGTGTTGGAGCTGTTTACTGTCTGTATATCTACACCATGTGTTGGAGCTGTTTACTGTCTGTATTTTATATCTGCACCATGTGTTGGAGCTGTTTACTGTCTGTATTTTATATCTGCACCATGTGTTGGAGCTGTTTACTCTCTGTATTTTATATCTGCACCATGTGTTGGAGCCGTTTACTGTCTGTATTTTATATCTGCACCATGTGTTGGAGCTGTTTACAGTCTGTATTTTATATCTGCACCATGTGTTGGAGCTGTTTACTGTCTGTATTTTATATCTGCACCATGTGTTGGAGCTGTTTACTGTCTGTATTTTATATCTGCACCATGTGTTGGAGCTGTTTACTTTCTGTATTTTATATCTGCACCATGTGTTGGAGCTGTTTACTGTCTGTATTTTATATCTGCACCATGTGTTGGAGCTGATTACTCTCTGTATTTTATAACTGCACCATGTGTTGGAGCTGTTTACTGTCTGTATTTTATATCTGCACCATGTGTTGGAGCTGTTTACTGTCTGTATTTTATATCTGCACCATGTGTTGGAGCTGTTTACTGTCTGTATTTTATATCTGCACCATGTGTTGGAGCTGTTTACTGTCTGTATTTTATATCTGCACCATGTGTTGGAGCTGTTTACTCTCTGTATTTTATATCTGCACCATGTGTTGGAGCTGTTTACTCTCTCTATTTTATATCTGCACCATGTGTTGGAGCTGTTTACTGTCTGTATTTTATATCTGCACCATGTGTTGGAGCTTTTTACTCTCTGTATTTTATATCTGCACCATGTGTTGGAGCTGTTTACTCACTGTATTTTCTATCTGCACCATGTGTTGGAGCTGTTTACTGTCTGTATTTTATATCTGCATCATGTGTTGGAGCTGTTTACTGTCTGTATATCTGCACCATGTGTTGGAGCTGTTTACTGTCTGTATTATATATCTGCACCATGTGTTGGAGCTGTTTACTCTCTGTATTTTATATCTGCACCATGTGTTGGAGCTGTTTACTGTCTGTATTTTATATCTGCACCATGTGTTGGAGCTGTTTACTGTCTGTATTTTATATCTGCACCATGTGTTGGAGCTGTTTACTGTCTGTATTTTATATCTGCATCATGTGTTGGAGCTGTTTACTTTCTGTATTTTATATCTGCATCATTTGTTGGAGCTGTTTACTCTCTGTATTTTATATCTGCACCATGTGTTGGAGCTGTTTACTGTCTGTATTTTATATCTGGAACCATGTGTTGGAGCTGTTTACTCTCTGTATTTTATATCTGCACCATGTGTTGGAGCTGTTTACAGTCTGTATTTTATATCTGCACCATGTGTTGGAAGTGTTTACTCTCTGTATTTTATATCTGCACCATGTGTTGGAGCCGTTTACTGTCTGTATATCTGCACCATGTGTTGGAGCTGGTTACTGTCTGTATTTTATATCTGCACCATGTGTTGGAGCTGTTTACTCTGTATTTTATATCTGCACCATGTGTTGGAGCTGTTTACGGTCTGTATTTTATATCTGCACCATGTGTTGGAGCTGTTTACTGTCTGTATTTTATATCTGCACCATGTGTTGGAGCTGTTTACTGTCTGTATTTTATATCTGCACCATTTGTTGGAGCTGTTTACTCTCTGTATTTTATATCTGCACCATGTGTTGGAGCTGTTTACTCTCTGTATATTATATCTGCACCATGTGTTGGAGCTGTTTACTGTCTGTATTTTATATCTGCACCATGTGTTGGAGCTGTTTACTCTCTGTATTTTACATCTGCACCATGTGTTGGAGCTGTTTACTGTCTGTATTTTATATCTGCACCATGTGTTGGAGCTGTTTACTCTGTATTTTATATCTGCACCATGTGTTGGAGCTGTTTACTGTCTGTATTTTATATCTGCACCATGTGTTGGAGCTGTTTACTCTCTGTATTTTATATCTGCACCATGTGTTGGAGCTGTTTACTGTCTGTACTTTATATCTGCACCATGTGTTGGAGCTGTTTACTGTCTGTATATCTGCACCATGTGTTGGAGCTGTTTACTGTCTGTATTTTATATCTGCACCATGTGTTGGAGCTGTTTACTGTCTGTATATCTGCACCATGTGTTGGAGCTGTTTACTGTCTGTATTTTATATCTGCACCATGTGTTGGAGCTGTTTACTCTGTATTTTATATCTGCACCATGTGTTGGAGCTGTTTACTGTCTGTATTTTATATCTGCACCATGTGTTGGAGCTGTTTACTCTCTGTATTTTATATCTGCACCATGTGTTGGAGCTGTTTACTGTCTGTATATCTGCACCATGTGTTGGAGCTGTTTACTGTCTGTATATCTGCACCATGTGTTGGAGCTGTTTACTGTCTGTATTTTATATCTGCACCATGTGTTGGAGCTGTTTACTGTCTGTATTTTATATCTGCACCATGTGTTGGAGCTGTTTACTCTGTATTTTATATCTGCACCATGTGTTGGAGCTGTTTACTGTCTGTATTTTATATCTGCACCATGTGTTGGAGCTGTTTACTCTCTGTATTTTTTATCTGCACCATGTGTTGGAGCTGTTTACTGTCTGTATATCTGCACCATGTGTTGGAGCTGTTTACTCTGTATTTTATATCTGCACCATGTGATTGAGCTGTTTACTCTGTATTTTATATCTGCACCATATGTTGGAGCTGTTTACTGTCTGTATTTTATATCTGCACCATGTGTTGGAGCTGTTTACTGTCTGTATTTTATATCTGCACCATGTGTTGGAGCTGTTTACTGTCTGTATTTTATATCTGCACCATGTGTTGGAGCTGTTTACTGTCTGTATTTTATATCTGCACCATGTGTTGGACCTGTTTACTGTCTGTATTTTATATCTTCATCATGTGTTGGAGCTGGTTACTGTCTGTATTTTATATCTGCATCATGTGTTGGAGCTGTTTACTGTCTGTATATCTGCACCATGTGTTGGAGCTGTTTACTGTCTGTATTTTATATCTGCACCATGTGTTGGAGCTGTTTACTCTCTGTATTTTATATCTGCACCATGTGTTGGAGCTGTTTACTGTCTGTATTTTATATCTGCACCATGTGTTGGAGCTGTTTACTGTCTGTATTTTATATCTGCATCATGTGTTGGAGCTGGTTACTGTCTGTATTTTATATCTGCATCATGTGTTGGAGCTGTTTACTGTCTGTATATCTGCACCATGTGTTGGAGCTGTTTACTGTCTGTATTTTATATCTGCACCATGTGTTGGAGCTGTTTACTCTCTGTATTTTATATCTGCACCATGTGTTGGAGCTGTTTACTGTCTGTATTTTATATCTGCACCATGTGTTGGAGCTGTTTACTCTGTATTTTATATCTGCACCATGTGTTGGAGCTGTTTACTGTCTGTATTTTATATCTGCACCATGTGTTGGAGCTGTTTACTCTCTGTATTTTATATCTGCACCATGTGTTGGAGCTGTTTACTGTCTGTACTTTATATCTGCACCATGTGTTGGAGCTGTTTACTGTCTGTATATCTGCACCATGTGTTGGAGCTGTTTACTGTCTGTATTTTATATCTGCACCATGTGTTGGAGCTGTTTACTGTCTGTATATCTGCACCATGTGTTGGAGCTGTTTACTGTCTGTATTTTATATCTGCACCATGTGTTGGAGCTGTTTACTCTGTATTTTATATCTGCACCATGTGTTGGAGCTGTTTACTGTCTGTATTTTATATCTGCACCATGTGTTGGAGCTGTTTACTCTCTGTATTTTATATCTGCACCATGTGTTGGAGCTGTTTACTGTCTGTATATCTGCACCATGTGTTGGAGCTGTTTACTGTCTGTATATCTGCACCATGTGTTGGAGCTGTTTACTGTCTGTATTTTATATCTGCACCATGTGTTGGAGCTGTTTACTGTCTGTATTTTATATCTGCACCATGTGTTGGAGCTGTTTACTCTGTATTTTATATCTGCACCATGTGTTGGAGCTGTTTACTGTCTGTATTTTATATCTGCACCATGTGTTGGAGCTGTTTACTCTCTGTATTTTTTATCTGCACCATGTGTTGGAGCTGTTTACTGTCTGTATATCTGCACCATGTGTTGGAGCTGTTTACTCTGTATTTTATATCTGCACCATGTGATTGAGCTGTTTACTCTGTATTTTATATCTGCACCATATGTTGGAGCTGTTTACTGTCTGTATTTTATATCTGCACCATGTGTTGGAGCTGTTTACTGTCTGTATTTTATATCTGCACCATGTGTTGGAGCTGTTTACTGTCTGTATTTTATATCTGCACCATGTGTTGGAGCTGTTTACTGTCTGTATTTTATATCTGCACCATGTGTTGGACCTGTTTACTGTCTGTATTTTATATCTTCATCATGTGTTGGAGCTGGTTACTGTCTGTATTTTATATCTGCATCATGTGTTGGAGCTGTTTACTGTGTGTATATCTGCACCATGTGTTGGAGCTGTTTACTGTCTGTATTTTATATCTGCACCATGTGTTGGAGCTGTTTACTCTCTGTATTTTATATCTGCACCATGTGTTGGAGCTGTTTACTGTCTGTATTTTATATCTGCACCATGTGTTGGAGCTGTTTACTGTCTGTATTTTATATCTGCATCATGTGTTGGAGCTGGTTACTGTCTGTATTTTATATCTGCATCATGTGTTGGAGCTGTTTACTGTCTGTATATCTGCACCATGTGTTGGAGCTGTTTACTGTCTGTATTTTATATCTGCACCATGTGTTGGAGCTGTTTACTGTCTGTATATCTGCACCATGTGTTGGAGCTGTTTACTGTCTGTATTTTATATCTGCACCATGTGTTGGAGCTGTTTACTGTCTGTATATCTACACCATGTGTTGGAGCTGTTTACTGTCTGTATTTTATATCTGCACCATGTGTTGGAGCTGTTTACTGTCTGTATTTTATATCTGCACCATGTGTTGGAGCTGTTTACTCTCTGTATTTTATATCTGCACCATGTGTTGGAGCCGTTTACTGTCTGTATTTTATATCTGCACCATGTGTTGGAGCTGTTTACAGTCTGTATTTTATATCTGCACCATGTGTTGGAGCTGTTTACTGTCTGTATTTTATATCTGCACCATGTGTTGGAGCTGTTTACTGTCTGTATTTTATATCTGCACCATGTGTTGGAGCTGTTTACTTTCTGTATTTTATATCTGCACCATGTGTTGGAGCTGTTTACTGTCTGTATTTTATATCTGCACCATGTGTTGGAGCTGATTACTCTCTGTATTTTATATCTGCACCATGTGTTGGAGCTGTTTACTGTCTGTATTTTATATCTGCACCATGTGTTGGAGCTGTTTACTGTCTGTATTTTATATCTGCACCATGTGTTGGAGCTGTTTACTGTCTGTATTTTATATCTGCACCATGTGTTGGAGCTGTTTACTGTCTGTATTTTATATCTACACCATGTGTTGGAGCTGTTTACTCTCTGTATTTTATATCTGCACCATGTGTTGGAGCTGTTTACTCTCTCTATTTTATATCTGCACCATGTGTTGGAGCTGTTTACTGTCTGTATTTTATATCTGCACCATGTGTTGGAGCTTTTTACTGTCTGTATTTTATATCTGCACCATGTGTTGGAGCTGTTTACTCTCTGTATTTTATATCTGCACCATGTGTTGGAGCTGTTTACAGTCTGTATTTTATATCTGCACCATGTGTTGGAGCCGTTTACTGTCTGTATATCTGCACCATGTGTTGGAGCTGGTTACTGTCTGTATTTTATATCTGCACCATGTGTTGGAGCTGTTTACTCTGTATTTTATATCTGCACCATGTGTTGGAGCTGTTTACTGTCTGTATTTTATATCTGCACCATGTGTTGGAGCTGTTTACTGTCTGTATTTTATATCTGCACCATGTGTTGGAGCTGTTTACTGTCTGTATTTTATATCTGCACCATGTGTTGGAGCTGTTTACTTTCTGTATTTTATATCTGCACCATGTGTTGGAGCTGTTTACTGTCTGTATTTTATATCTGCACCATGTGTTGGAGCTGATTACTCTCTGTATTTTATATCTGCACCATGTGTTGGAGCTGTTTACTGTCTGTATTTTATATCTGCACCATGTGTTGGAGCTGTTTACTGTCTGTATTTTATATCTGCACCATGTGTTGGAGCTGTTTACTGTCTGTATTTTCTATCTGCACCATGTGTTGGAGCTGTTTACTGTCTGTATTTTATATCTACACCATGTGTTGGAGCTGTTTACTCTCTGTATTTTATATCTGCACCATGTGTTGGAGCTGTTTACTCTCTCTATTTTATATCTGCACCATGTGTTGGAGCTGTTTACTGTCTGTATTTTATATCTGCACCATGTGTTGGAGCTTTTTACTCTCTGTATTTTATATCTGCACCATGTGTTGGAGCTGTTTACTCACTGTATTTTATATCTGCACCATGTGTTGGAGCTGTTTACTGTCTGTATTTTATATCTGCATCATGTGTTGGAGCTGTTTACTGTCTGTATATCTGCACCATGTGTTGGAGCTGTTTACTGTCTGTATTATATATCTGCACCATGTGTTGGAGCTGTTTACTCTCTGTATTTTATATCTGCACCATGTGTTGGAGCTGTTTACTGTCTGTATTTTATATCTGCACCATGTGTTGGAGCTGTTTACTGTCTGTATTTTATATCTGCACCATGTGTTGGAGCTGTTTACTGTCTGTATTTTATATCTGCATCATGTGTTGGAGCTGTTTACTTTCTGTATTTTATATCTGCATCATGTGTTGGAGCTGTTTACTCTCTGTATTTTATATCTGCACCATGTGTTGGAGCTGTTTACTGTCTGTATTTTATATCTGCACCATGTGTTGGAGCTGTTTACTCTCTGTATTTTATATCTGCACCATGTGTTGGAGCTGTTTACAGTCTGTATTTTATATCTGCACCATGTGTTGGAGCCGTTTACTGTCTGTATATCTGCACCATGTGTTGGAGCTGGTTACTGTCTGTATTTTATATCTGCACCATGTGTTGGAGCTGTTTACTCTGTATTTTATATCTGCACCATGTGTTGGAGCTGTTTACTGTCTGTATTTTATATCTGCACCATGTGTTGGAGCTGTTTACTGTCTGTATTTTATATCTGCACCATGTGTTGGAGCTGTTTACTGTCTGTATTTTATATCTGCACCATGTGTTGGAGCTGTTTACTGTCTGTATTTTATATCTGCACCATGTGTTGGAGCTGTTTACTCTCTGTATTTTATATCTGCACCATGTGTTGGAGCTGTTTACTGTCTGTATTTTATATCTGCACCATGTGTTGGAGCTGTTTACTCTGTATTTTATATCTGCACCATGTGTTGGAGCTGTTTACTGTCTGTATTTCATATCTGCACCATGTGTTGGAGCTGTTTACTCTCTGTATTTTATATCTGCACCATGTGTTGGAGCTGTTTACTGTCTGTATTTTATATCTGCACCATGTGTTGGAGCTGTTTACTGTCTGTATATCTGCACCATGTGTTGGAGCTGTTTACTGTCTGTATTTTATATCTGCACCATGTGTTGGAGCTGTTTACTGTCTGTATTTTATATCTGCACCATGTGTTGGAGCTGTTTACTCTGTATTTTATATCTGCACCATGTGTTGGAGCTGTTTACTGTCTGTATTTTATATCTGCACCATGTGTTGGAGCTGTTTACTCTCTGTATTTTATATCTGCACCATGTGTTGGAGCTGTTTACTGTCTGTATATCTGCACCATGTGTTGGAGCTGTTTACTGTCTGTATATCTGCACCATGTGTTGGAGCTGTTTACTGTCTGTATTTTATATCTGCACCATGTGTTGGAGCTGTTTACTGTCTGTATTTTATATCTGCACCATGTGTTGGAGCTGTTTACTCTGTATTTTATATCTGCACCATGTGTTGGAGCTGTTTACTGTCTGTATTTTATATCTGCACCATGTGTTGGAGCTGTTTACTCTCTGTATTTTATATCTGCACCATGTGTTGGAGCTGTTTACTGTCTGTATTTTATATCTGCACCATGTGTTGGAGCTGTTTACTCTCTGTATTTTATATCTGCACCATGTGATTGAGCTGTTTACTCTGTATTTTATATCTGCACCATATGTTGGAGCTGTTTACTGTCTGTATTTTATATCTGCACCATGTGTTGGAGCTGTTTACTGTCTGTATTTTATATCTGCACCATGTGTTGGAGCTGTTTACTGTCTGTATTTTATATCTGCACCATGTGTTGGAGCTGTTTACTGTCTGTATTTTATATCTGCACCATGTGTTGGACCTGTTTACTGTCTGTATTTTATATCTGCATCATGTGTTGGAGCTGGTTACTGTCTGTATTTTATATCTGCATCATGTGTTGGAGCTGTTTACTGTCTGTATATCTGCACCATGTGTTGGAGCTGTTTACTGTCTGTATTTTATATCTGCACCATGTGTTGGAGCTGTTTACTCTCTGTATTTTATATCTGCACCATGTGTTGGAGCTGTTTACTGTCTGTATTTTATATCTGCACCATGTGTTGGAGCTGTTTACTGTCTGTATTTTATATCTGCACCATGTGTTGGAGCTGTTTACTCTCTGTATTTTATATCTGCACCATGTGTTGGAGCTGTTTACTGTCTTTATTTTATATCTGCACCATGTGTTGGAGCTGTTTACTGTCTGTATTTTATATCTGCACCATGTGTTGGAGCTGTTTACTGTCTGTATATCTGCACCATGTGTTGGAGCTATTTACTCTCTGTATATTATATCTGCACCATGTGTTGGAGCTGTTTACTCTCTGTATTTTATATCTGCACCATGTGTTGGAGCTGTTTACTGTCTGTATTTTATATCTGCATCATGTGTTGGAGCTGTTTACTGTCTGTATATCTGCACCATGTGTTGGAGCTGTTTACTCTCTGTATTTTATATCTGCACCATGTGTTGGAGCTGTTTACTGTCTGTATTTTATATCTGCACCATGTGTTGGAGCTGTTTACTGTCTGTATTTTATATCTGCACCATGTGTTGGAGCTGTTTACTGTCTGTATTTTATATCTGCACCATGTGTTGGAGCTGTTTACTCACTGTATTTTATATCTGCACCATGTGTTGGAGCTGTTTACTGTCTGTATTTTATATCTGCATCATGTGTTGGAGCTGTTTACTGTCTGTATATCTGCACCATGTGTTGGAGCTGTTTACTGTCTGTATTATATATCTGCACCATGTGTTGGAGCTGTTTACTCTCTGTATTTTATATCTGCACCATGTGTTGGAGCTGTTTACTGTCTGTATTTTATATCTGCACCATGTGTTGGAGCTGTTTACTGTCTGTATTTTATATCTGCACCATGTGTTGGAGCTGTTTACTGTCTGTATTTTATATCTGCATCATGTGTTGGAGCTGTTTACTTTCTGTATTTTATATCTGCATCATGTGTTGGAGCTGTTTACTCTCTGTATTTTATATCTGCACCATGTGTTGGAGCTGTTTACTGTCTGTATTTTATATCTGCACCATGTGTTGGAGCTGTTTACTCTCTGTATTTTATATCTGCACCATGTGTTGGAGCTGTTTACAGTCTGTATTTTATATCTGCACCATGTGTTGGAGCCGTTTACTGTCTGTATATCTGCACCATGTGTTGGAGCTGGTTACTGTCTGTATTTTATATCTGCACCATGTGTTGGAGCTGTTTACTCTGTATTTTATATCTGCACCATGTGTTGGAGCTGTTTACTGTCTGTATTTTATATCTGCACCATGTGTTGGAGCTGTTTACTGTCTGTATTTTATATCTGCACCATGTGTTGGAGCTGTTTACTGTCTGTATTTTATATCTGCACCATGTGTTGGAGCTGTTTACTGTCTGTATTTTATATCTGCACCATGTGTTGGAGCTGTTTACTCTCTGTATTTTATATCTGCACCATGTGTTGGAGCTGTTTACTGTCTGTATTTTATATCTGCACCATGTGTTGGAGCCGTTTACTCTGTATTTTATATCTGCACCATGTGTTGGAGCTGTTTACTGTCTGTATTTCATATCTGCACCATGTGTTGGAGCTGTTTACTCTCTGTATTTTATATCTGCACCATGTGTTGGAGCTGTTTACTGTCTGTACTTTATATCTGCACCATGTGTTGGAGCTGTTTACTGTCTGTATATCTGCACCATGTGTTGGAGCTGTTTACTGTCTGTATTTTATATCTGCACCATGTGTTGGAGCTGTTTACTGTCTGTATTTTATATCTGCACCATGTGTTGGAGCTGTTTACTCTGTATTTTATATCTGCACCATGTGTTGGAGCTGTTTACTGTCTGTATTTTATATCTGCACCATGTGTTGGAGCTGTTTACTCTCTGTATTTTATATCTGCACCATGTGTTGGAGCTGTTTACTGTCTGTATATCTGCACCATGTGTTGGAGCTGTTTACTGTCTGTATATCTGCACCATGTGTTGGAGCTGTTTACTGTCTGTATTTTATATCTGCACCATGTGTTGGAGCTGTTTACTGTCTGTATTTTATATCTGCACCATGTGTTGGAGCTGTTTACTCTGTATTTTATATCTGCACCATGTGTTGGAGCTGTTTACTGTCTGTATTTTATATCTGCACCATGTGTTGGAGCTGTTTACTCTCTGTATTTTATATCTGCACCATGTGTTGGAGCTGTTTACTGTCTGTATATCTGCACCATGTGTTGGAGCTGTTTACTCTGTATTTTATATCTGCACCATGTGATTGAGCTGTTTACTCTGTATTTTATATCTGCACCATATGTTGGAGCTGTTTACTGTCTGTATTTTATATCTGCACCATGTGTTGGAGCTGTTTACTGTCTGTATTTTATATCTGCACCATGTGTTGGAGCTGTTTACTGTCTGTATTTTATATCTGCACCATGTGTTGGAGCTGTTTACTGTCTGTATTTTATATCTGCACCATGTGTTGGAACTGTTTACTGTCTGTATTTTATATCTGCATCATGTGTTGGAGCTGGTTACTGTCTGTATTTTATATCTGCATCATGTGTTGGAGCTGTTTACTGTCTGTATATCTGCACCATGTGTTGGAGCTGTTTACTGTCTGTATTTTATATCTGCACCATGTGTTGGAGCTGTTTACTCTCTGTATTTTATATCTGCACCATGTGTTGGAGCTGTTTACTGTCTGTATTTTATATCTGCACCATGTGTTGGAGCTGTTTACTGTCTGTATTTTATATCTGCACCATGTGTTGGAGCTGTTTACTGTCTGTATTTTATATCTGCACCATGTGTTGGAGCTGTTTACTCTCTGTATTTTATATCTGCACCATGTGTTGGAGCTGTTTACTGTCTTTATTTTATATCTGCACCATGTGTTGGAGCTGTTTACTGTCTGTATTTTATATCTGCACCATGTGTTGGAGCTGTTTACTGTCTGTATATCTGCACCATGTGTTGGAGCTATTTACTCTCTGTATATTATATCTGCACCATGTGTTGGAGCTGTTTACTCTCTGTATTTTATATCTGCACCATGTGTTGGAGCTGTTTACTGTCTGTATTTTATATCTGCATCATGTGTTGGAGCTGTTTACTGTCTGTATATCTGCACCATGTGTTGGAGCTGTTTACTCTCTGTATTTTATATCTGCACCATGTGTTGGAGCTGTTTACTGTCTGTATTTTATATCTGCACCATGTGTTGGAGCTGTTTACTGTCTGTATTTTATATCTGCACCATGTGTTGGAGCTGTTTACTGTCTGTATTTTATATCTGCACCATGTGTTGGAGCTGTTTACTGTCTGTATTTTATATCTGCACCATGTGTTTGAGCTGTTTACTGTCTGTATTTTATATCTGCACCATGTGTTGGAGCTGTTTACTGTCTGTATTTTATATCTGCACCATGTGTTGGAGCTGTTTACTCTCTGTATTTTATATCTGCACCATGTGTTGGAGCTGTTTACTCTCTGTATATTATATCTGCACCATGTGTTGGAGCTGTTTTCTGTCTGTATTTTATATCTGCATCATGTGTTGGAGCTGTTTACTTTCTGTATTTTATATCTGCACCATGTGTTGGAGCTGTTTACTGTCTGTATTTTATATCTGCACCATGTGTTGGAGCTGTTTACTGTCTGTATTTTATATCTGCACCATGTGTTGGAGCTGTTTTTCTTGCTTTTTGAGATATTTTGGCCTATTACTATTTTGGCAGTAATCAGGCCTGGGTGTGGCTAGTGAGACAGAGAGGGGGTTCTACTGACCTGGGTGTGACTAGTGAGACAGAGAGGGGGTTCTCCTGACCTGGGTGTGGCTAGTGAGACAGAGAGGGGGTTCTACTGACCTGGGTGTGGCTAGTGAGACAGAGAGGGGGTTCTACTGACCTGGGCGTGGCTTGTGAGACAGAGAGGGGGTTCTACTGACCTGGGTGTGGCTAGTGAGACAGAGAGGGGGTTCTACTGACCTGGGTGTGGCTAGTGAGACAGAGAGGGGGTTCTACTGACCTGGGTGTGGCTAGTGAGACAGAGAGGGGGTTCTACTGACCTGGGTGTGACTAGTGAGACAGAGAGGGGGTTCTCCTGACCTGGGTGTGGCTAGTGAGACAGAGAGGGGGTTCTACTGACCTGGGTGTGGCTAGTGAGACAGAGAGGGGGTTCTACTGACCTGGGCGTGGCTTGTGAGACAGAGAGGGGGTTCTACTGACCTGGGTGTGGCTAGTGAGACAGAGAGGGGGTTCTACTGACCTGGGTGTGGCTAGTGAGACAGAGAGGGGGTTCTACTGACCTGGGTGTGGCTAGTGAGACAGAGAGGGGGTTCTACTGACCTGGGTGTGACTAGTGAGACAGAGAGGGGGTTCTACTGACCTGGGTGTGGCTAGTGAGACAGAGAGGGGGTTCTACTCACCTGGGTGTGGCTAGTGAGACAGAGAGGGGGTTCTACTGACCTGGGTGTGGCTAGTGAGACAGAGAGGGGGTTCTACTGACCTGGGTGTGGCTAGTGAGACAGAGAGGGGGTTCTACTGACCTGGGTGTGGCTAGTGAGACAGAGAGGGGGTTCTACTGACCTGGGTGTGGCTAGTGAAATTGAACTCGGCTTTCCATAACATGTGATTAACCAGTAATTTCATGATTTAACAAGGGGGGGGCAATTACTTTGTCACATAGGGCCATAAAGATTCAGATAGCTTTTACCCCTTAATACTTAATCATTTAAAAAACTGCATTTTGTGTTTACTTGGTTTATCTTTGTGCAATATTAAAATTAGTTTGATGATCTTAAACATTTAAGTGTGACAAATGTGCAAAAAAAAAAAAAAATCAGGAAGGGGGCAAATACTTTTTCACTGCAGTGGATATATATATCTGTTTATCTCTGTGTCTGTCTGTATGTCTGTCTCTCTTTCTCTCTCTGTATATCTCTATTTCTGTGTCTGTCTCTCTTTCTCTCTGTTTATCTCTGTGTCTGTCTGTATGTCTGTCTCTCTTTCTCTCTCTGTATATCTCTATTTCTGTGTCTGTCTCTCTTTCTCTCTGTTTATCTCTGTGTCTGTCTGTATGTCTGTCTCTCTTTCTCTCTCTGTATATCTCTATTTCTGTGTCTGTCTCTCTTTCTCTCTGTTTATCTCTATCTCTGTGTTTGTCTGTATGTCTGTCTCTCTTTCTCTCTCTGTATATCTCTATTTCTGTGTCTGTCTCTCTTTCTCTCTGTTTATCTCTATCTATGTGTTTGTCTGTATGTCTGTCTCTCTTTCTCTCTCTGTATATCTCTATCTCTGTGTCTGTCTCTCTTTCTCTCTCTGTATATCTCTATTTCTGTGTCTGTCTCTCTTTCTCTCTGTTTATCTCTATCTATGTGTTTGTCTGTATGTCTGTCTCTCTTTCTCTCTCTGTATATCTCTATCTCTGTGTCTGTCTCTCTTTCTCTCTCTGTATATCTCTATTTCTGTGTCTGTCTCTCTTTCTCTCTGTTTATCTCTATCTATGTGTTTGTCTGTATGTCTGTCTCTCTTTCTCTCTCTGTATATCTCTATCTCTGTGTCTGTCTGTATGTCTGTCTCTCTGCCCTACTGGCCAACACTTGCTGACTGGCAGGAGTGTTCCATGGGGCTGCTATGGTAACAGAACCATGCTGCTGCCACGGCAACCTGCGGTCGAGCCGTTAGCGAGTCTCTTGAAATTAGATTGATTTTGATGACAACTTGACCTCGGGTTGTTTTGGTTAAATCAATACTATTGGCCGGGGATCAGGTAAAAAGTTATGCACCATATACAGTCTTAGAACAAAAGGGTTCCAAAAGGGTTCTTTGGCTGTCCCCAGGTAGAACTATTTTGGGTCCCATGTAGAACCCTCTGTGTAAAGGGCTCTACATGGAACTCAAAATGGTTCTACCTTGAACCAAAAAGGGTTCTTCAAAGGGTTCTCCTATGGGGACAGCCGAAGAACCATTTTAGGTTCTAGAAAGCATATATTTTTTTCTAAGGACAAGGGTTCCGCTAGCGGAACGTTTCAACAACATCCTGCGAAATTCAAAAAAAATATATATATATTTAACTTTCGTACATTCACAAGTGCAATACACCAAATTAAAGCTAAACTTCTTGTTAACCTAGCCACCGTGTCAAATTTCAAAATGGCTTTACGGCGAAAGCAAACCATGCGATTATCTGAGGACAGGGCTCAGCGTACCAACACATGAGAATCAGATTTCAACCCGCCAGGCACACAAACCTCCGAAATAACACTCCAATATGTCCCATAAACATCACGTCCTTTTGTTCGATTAATTCCTTCGATATATCTCCAAAATGTCAATTTATTTGGCGCGTTTGATTCAGAAAAACACCGGTTCCAACTTGCCCAGCATGACTACAAAATATCTAATAAGTTACCTGTAAATGCTGTCCAAACAACTTTCCTAATCCAAATTTAGGTATTTTAAAACGTAAAACGTAAAAACATTATAGTTATAACCATGTTATGAGGCTATACAGGACGGACCATCCATGATATCAACATTATAGTTTTAACCATGTTATGAGGCTATACAGGACTGACCATCCATGATATCAACATTATAGTTATAACCATGTTATGAGGCTATACAAGACTGACCATCCATGATATCAACATTATAGTTATAACCATGTTATGGAGGCTATACAGGACTGACCATCCATGATATCAACATTATAGTTATAACCATGTTATGGGGCTATACAAGACTGACCATCCATGATATCAACTTTATAGTTATAACCATGTTATGAGGCTATACAGGACTGACCATCCATGATATCAACAGTATAGTTATAACCATGATATGAGGCTACATAGGACTGATCATCCATGATATCAACTTTATAGTTATAACCATGTTATGAGGCTATACAGGACTGACCATCCATGATATCAACATTATAGTTATAACCATGTTATGAGGCTATACAGGACTGACCATCCATGATATCAACATTATAGTTATAACCATGTTATGGAGGCTATACAGGACTGACCATCCATGATATCAACATTATAGTTTCAACCATGTTATGAGGCTATACAGGACTGACCATCCATGATATCAACATTATAGTTATAACCATGTTATGAGGCTATACAGGACTGACCATCCATGATATCAACATTATAGTTATAACCATGTTATGAGGCTATACAGGACTGACCATCCATGATATCAACATTATAGTTATAACCATGTTATGGAGGCTATACAGGACTGACCATCCATGATATCAACACTATAGTTATAACCATGTTATGAGGCTACACAGGACTGACCATCCATGATATCAACATTATAGTTATAACCATGTTATGGAGGTTATACAGTGTTTGTTTATGTTTACTTTGTTTTAAAACATTTGGAGTAAAACAAGTGTATATATGTTTGGTTCTGATGGAGTACGACAGTTGAACTAAGGTCATCATATAAGTTATATTTATTTATTGTTCAAGAATCAAATTGGTACGTAACATTAGTTTTAAGAGTCCAAAAATGGATGTGGCAACAGCAGAATGCCCCCTTTAAACACTGTAAACCCGAGCCTGTATTTTATTTACAGAAGGGGATGAGATTTCCGCATGCTGAAGGGCAGTGGATATGTTACCATAGTCAATTAATCAATCAATCAATCAATTTTATTTTATATAGCCCTTCGTACATCAGATAATATCTCGAAGTGCTGTACAGAAACCCAGCCTAAAACCCCAAACAGCTAGAATGCAGGTGTAGAAGCACGGTGGCTAGGAAAAACTCCCTAGAATATATATATATATATATATATAATATATATAGTGTATGGTCCCTTAGAGGTTATAAACAACTGCATGGCCGTGTATGTCTGTGTGTTGCACAGAAGGGCTGAGCCAGCAGTACTGTATGGTTGGCCAGTATGGACTGGGTCCAGTGTACTCAGTCAGTCTCCACAGGTGTTAATAGGGCCGTCTCGGGGACTTAGACACGTACAGCAGAACAAGGGGCAATGAAGAAACAATACAGAAATGGCAATCGGTATATAAAGGATATGTAGATGATATATAGGGGATATGTAGATGGGTATATAGAGATATGTAGATGATATATACGGGATATGTAGATGGTATATAGGGGATATGTAGATGGGTATATAGGGGATATGTAGATGGTATATAGAGATATGTAGATTATATATACGGGATATGTAGATGGTATATAGGGATATGTAGATGATATATAGGGGATATGTAGATGGGTATATAGAGATATGTAGATGGGTATATAGGGGATATGTAGATGGGTATATAGAGGATATGTAGATGATATATACGGGATATGTAGATGGTATATAGGGGATATGTAGATGGGTATATAGGGGATATGTAGATGGTATATAGAGATATGTAGATTATATATACGGGATATGTAGATGGGTATATAGGGGATATGTAGATGGGTATATAGGGATATGTAGATGATATATAGGGGATATATAGATGGGTATATAGGGATATGTAGATGGATATAGAGATATGTAGATGGGTATATAGGGGATATGTAGATGGGTATATAGGAGATATGTAGATGATATATAGGGGATATGTAGATGGATATATAGGGGATATGTAGATGGTATATAGGGGATATGAAGATGAGTATATAGAGATATGTAGATGGTATATAGGGGATATGTAGATGATATATAGGGGATATATAGATGGGTATAGAGATATGTAGATGGGTATATAGGGGATATGTAGATGATATATAGGGGATATGTAGATGGGTATATAGGGGATATGTAGATGATATATAGGGGATGTGTAGATGGGTATATAGGGGATATGTAGATGGATATATAGGGATATGTAGATGATATATAGGAGATATGTAGATGGAATATAGGGGATATGTAGATGGGTATATAGGGATATGTAGATGGTATATAGGGGATATA